>NW_019234052.1:190313-190878 GCF_002742605.1 Olea europaea var. sylvestris
CACGTTTGGAACCTTTCCAACATACCGCTTAAGAGTAAACCAGTTTCTCTATATGAAATCTTCTCAAGATTTCATCTATGTAAATTGGGATGAGTTAAGCAATCTTCTAGATCTACCTCTATAGATCAAGTTGCTTATCTCATATCGTTTATGAATAAATCTTTTAACAACCATTATTTCAACGATTGAAACATAGGGATGTCATTTTAGGAATACGAAAAATGCTCTCACTATCTTCTTGTAAACTCACAATTCGTTTTCAAATTTGATAAAATCAAACACTTTGACTTTTCATCAAATCTAAGATTTCAGCTCCAAGAGGCTTCTCTTAACCTGTAGTCACGATATGCAACTGTTGCAAATAAAACCTGAATGGACTTAAGCAAGGCTACAGGAGAAATATTTCACCAAGGTCAACATTTAACCTTTGCTTCTAGCATTGCTTTGTATATATGGATATTCATATCCATATCGACCTTTTCTTTTGTAAACTATTTACAAAAGCTTATGGGCTTTATTCCATTAGGAGGCTTGACCAAGGTCCAAACCTTGTTCACTTGCGTCG
>NW_019234052.1:191363-255461 GCF_002742605.1 Olea europaea var. sylvestris
AAATATGTATTTATCGGATTTAGTCTCAAACTTATCCGATTTAAGGCGCTTCAAATAAGCGTCATGGCCCCAATTTTTCATATAAGATAAATTGGGACTATTGTCTTTCCATAACTCGTATGGAGTTCTGTTAACCAATTTAGATGGGACATGGTTTAGTGTGTTGCACACTGCAATGAATGCATGACCTCAAAACAATTTTGAGAAATTTTCATGGCTTGTTATTAATCGCATTATATGTAATAATTAACGATTCTTCCTTTTAGATACACCACCTTGCTGCAGTGCATATGAAGGAGTCCACTGCACGAGAATCTCATTCTCTCTTAGATAATCTAAATTTTATCTTTAAGATACTCTCACTTGATCGAATCTTAATGTGAAGGTATCTTTACCTCTTTGTTTCTCTAATTCTAGTGTGAATCCCTTGAACTTTTCAAGAGTTTCATGTTTGAGTTTTCATCAAGTATATTTGATCATTGATGAAATAAGAGAAACATTACTAGACATTGATTGACATGAATCCATATGCATCACTATGCATTAGACCGGTAATTATGCTGACCTTTCTTCTTTTCAAGCAAAAAAAGATTTGGTTATTATGCCAGACATGCATAATTTGTACTTGTCAAAATGAATTAATCCCAAGTATACATCTTTATGTAACTTTGGAATTACATTTAATCTAAATGACAAGGTCTCTCATGCCAGATTTTGGTAATAATTAGATTATAGTATTTATGCCTTATAATTTCTATACTTATTATAGAATCTTTAGTATTAAAGAATATAAATGTCGTTTTATAATTTACCATAGCCATTAGGATCTTTAACAAGATAAACAAGAACAACAATTATCCTTAACATTAAAATAGTTCATGTCCGAACATGAAATTCATTTTAATGTTCCAGCTATAGTTGGCATAAAACGACATTTCTGTAATTTCAATACTAAACCAAAAGGCAATGGTAAGAAGTATATTCATATAGGTAATGTAGCAACCTTTGCTCATCTCCAACGTGTATGTCAACTTCTCCCTTTCGCAGTGGTCTACTTCTTTTAAGTTTCTCCATATTTGTATAAATACGATATTTACACCTGGTATCATATACCTAAGAAACTCGTGAAGTAGATGTAAGCCATACAATATTCCTTCCAATGACTTTTCATTCTATAATGAAACCAAGGGTCATTAGATTTGGTATTTGTCCTTTCGCTTATACTGTCTTAACCATATTGGGTGCTTTCACAAAGCCCCTTTAGACTTCCTCTTAATATCTTTAAAGAAATCAATGGTTTGTCCACTACTAACTTTGATGTTGGGTTTAACAGTCTTAAGCATATTAAGCAACTCAATAATTGTGCATTCAAGCTTATTCACGTTAAATTCATAATTAGTTGTGAATAGCTTTAGCTGACAGAGATTACAGGACCAAGTCACTACTTAGTTCATGGTTTATGATTGAATACAATTGAGACATTTCTCAACGTCAATCATCTTCAGTGTCTAAGCATTGATTGAAGTTTACTCTGTCATTTTGCACCGGTATAGTTGTTTGGAAGTCTCATATCCTTCCACACATGATTATTATCATACAACTCTTTGTAGTGAAGAATTATGTGTTAACATCTATACTCTCAAGTTGCTTTTGTAACTCAGTGATATAGATGCAAGTATCACATACGTTGCAATACTATTATCATCATTGCGTTTACTATAGTAGCCTCCTCTTCTTTAATCGAGTCATCAGCAGGTGTCTCTGGAAAGGGCTACTCAAGGACGTGACAAATTTTCTCATGCATAAGAATAATTCTCAAATTGCAGTGTCAATTAAGAAAAATAATTTGGTTGTTGGCATCTAGTATGCCATTCAAAAACATATGGTTACTCAGATTCAATATAAATGTAAATGACGAAAAGGAAAAGAATAAAATATATAAAATGCATTAATTAATTTAATATGGTCTTTTATTAAATTAATTATACTCCCACTGTTTAAATAAAATTTATGACCCTCTCACATAAATTTATGGAGTCCATGCTTGACTCCCAGTGAGCTGGGATCCCATCTATTATATTAAGACCTTGAGTGTACTCAACAAGCCCTAATATTATATTTGGGTAGATACTATTATCAATTGTATCTCCATACAACTCCCAGATCATTAAGCTGACAACTCTTTGTTTTCACACATCTTATGTGTTAGCTTAACATGCCTCTAAAATTTATCTCCTTGAGTGTACTCAACAAAATATAAATTTTAGTTAAGTCAAACCCATCATTCAGAAATATCAAATATTTCATAGTGTCAAACATATCCCTAATGGACCAGCCTTGAGTGTACTCAACAAGCTGAGACGATTTGGGACTCTGGTTTTTCACTATAATGATAGAAGGCGATTACAAATGTGACTTAATATTTTATGGAGGGATTTTGCATTCATGAGTCTCATCAACAACAATACAATCATATATATATTATTGTTATACATCTACTATGCAAATAAATAAATATATATATAAACATAATATAATAGTGTGGACGATAATGGACTTTTACTATCTAGTATTCCCGAGCTATAAGGAAGACTAGTTGGTCAATTCCTAGGGGGTATAGCATTGAACAGTGTCAATGCACCATCGCCATGGTCTCCACCTCTTCTTATCTCTTCAATTAGTCCAATTCCAACATGTATCCTATACTAGTTGGCACGCAGGCCTAAATGAAATTGGACTCGCAGGCCCATAGTAACAATAATAATAATGGACTCGCAGGTAAAAAATAATAACAATAATAACGGGCTCGCAGGCCCAAAACAATTAAGAGCTCGCAAGCCCATAAAACGACAAAATTAAAAATTAACCATTCAACACATCCATATGGTCGAGTCCATAATCGTCCACTAATAATACATTCATCACATAAATGTATACCTATATAATATCTAATATTATATGCAAATAAGTTTCAAGTTTCTAGCAATTAAATCGTCTAAACTCTTTTAGACAAATGGATCGGATTAATTAAATAATTAATTAATCATATTAATCGATTATTTAATTAGTGGTAATATTTAATTAAAATCAAATTTTAATTAAATAAAAAATTAGAGTCCAACTCTAATTCAAAAATTATATGACGGGATTATTTAATTAAAATCAAATCTTAATTAAATATCAAATTAGAGTCAAACTCTAATTTCACAATTTAAGGCGGTGAAATTTAATTAAAATCAAATTTTAATTAAATGACAAAACTAGAGTCTAACTCTAATTCCAATATTTAAGGGCGAATGAATTTAATTAAAATCAAATTTTAATTAAATGGTAAAATTAGAGTCCAACTCTAAATCTAAGGTTTTTAGGGCCAATTCGTTTAATTAAAATCAAATTTTAATCAAACACCAAATTAGAGTCTAACTCTAATCTAAAGAAAAGTTTAGGGCGAAACAATTTAATTGAAACCAAATTTTAATTAAACGTCAAAATTAGAATCTAATTCTAATTTCAAAAATATCTTCGCATGAAATTAATTAAAATCGAGTTCGTTTACCGTGAAACTATAATCCCTTCGTCAATATGATCTGATCAATTACGAGATATGGAATTGTGTCAATCTCGATCATCGATCATATCTTTCACTCTACTATTAAGTCAATATAAATCGAAAACTCCTTTTCGACTTATGAGTACACCTTGGCCAAGGATTTCATCGTTGACTCAATTGAATGAAACGCAGATCATAATCTCCTACTATCTAAGAGTGACGAATCCTTTATTGATCAATCACAACCTTCATACGATTCTTGACGTATCCGAACGATGTCGTATTAGCGGCCCTTTTCAGAGCAACATCCAACACCGCCAAAGTATGACTGTCTTCATATAAGGTACCATGACGACCTCAAGTCAAAGGATCAATTTCACTACCGAACGTTAGAGATTAACCACCGACACTCAGATAGTTATCCATGTGGAATCTCTCGACGGGTCTCCAATGTTTTGTTCTATAACAAACATCCACGTGTTCATTTAAGTGTCACCACACTTTAACTTGTGAGATCAGCTACTTACTTCACAAGTAAGAAATGCCACACGTGATGGTCTATCCGTAATAACGATATCCGTATCTCGTTATTACTTACGACCACGGATGATTTAAGATTCAATCAGATGTAATTTGTATCTCACAATCACAACTCCTTATGATTAACAAATTACAAATATTTGAATCTACGGACTCTATTATCTATTTAATTGTCTATTAATTAAATAATAGATCTGGCATTTAATTGCATTAATTATATATAAAAGTATTTATGTCCAAAGTTGATTGGACCTAGGGCATAATACTTACACATGGAACTACATAGAGAGCATGGCTAGCTGTGGAGCTCCTACAGGATTCCAGAGTTTGATGTACATGGATGACGACCTGTAGGGTTATTTTGTAGGCTGCCATCTATAGGGTTATATTTTGGAATCCTACATAGTGTACTTTTGAAATGGTCTGTAGACATATTTATAAGCTTTGAATATATATGTTGGATTATGGCGATATGATTTTGGGTTTCGATAAATTATATGATCGTGTCACAAGTGATTAGAAGTTAACAAACTCAATATATATATATATATATATGTAAAATTCTATGTCTAGGTTGTATATAGATATCAGTATCAATTTGGGGTGTGACAGAGCAGTAGCAAATTTGGAACGCTTGGATTGTCGGCGTTCGAAGAATTGAGCGTAACTTTTGCACATGGTTTCCGTTTTGGGCCAATAAGTACTTTCGAAAATGTACTGACCGTTTTGGATTGAACTCATGGCTTCGTCATGACGTATAAGGGATTTCAGCCGTTTTCAAAAGAACGAGCACTTGCATATTTTGATTGTCGACGTTCGAAGAATTGAGTGTAACTTTTGCACACAGAGTCCATTTTGGGCCCATAAGTACTTTTCGAAAATGTAGCAAACGTTTTAGATTGAACTCATGGCTTCGTCGTGACTTATGAGGGATTTCGACCATTTTCTGAAGAACGAGCACTTGCATATTTGGATTGTCGACGTTCGAAGAATTGAGCACAACTTTTGTACACGGTGTCCATTTTGGGCCCATGAGAAATTTTCGGAAATGTAGCGACCGTTTTGGATTGAACTCACCACTTCGTCGTGACGTATGAGGGATTTCGACCATTTTTTGAAGAACGAGCAGTTACATGTTTGGAACGCTTGGATTGTCGACGTTCGAAGAACTGAGTGTAACTTCTGCAAACGGTGTCCGTTTTGGACTCATAAGTACTTTTCGAAAATGTAAGGACCGTTTTAGGTTGAACTCACCGCTTCATCATGACCTATGAGGGATTTTGGCCATTTTTCGAAGAAACGAGCACTAGCAAATTTGGAACGCTTGGATTGTCGGCGTTCAAAGAATTGAGCTTAACTTTTGCACACGGTTTCCATTTTGGGCCCATAGGTACTTTTCAAAAATGTAGGGACCGTTTTGGATTGAACTCACGGCTTTGTCATGACGTATGAGGGATTTCAGCCATTTTCAGAAGAACGAGTACTTGGATATTTTGATTGTTGACGTTCGAAGAATTGAGTGTAAATTTTGTACACAGAGTCCGTTTTGGGCCCATAAGTACTTTTTGAAAATGTAGCAACCGTTTTAGATTGAACTCGTGGCTTCGTCGTGACTTATGAGGGATTTTGACCATTTTCTGAAGAACGAGCACTTGCATATTTGGATTGTCGATGTTCGAAGAATTGACCGTAACTTTTGCACACGGTGTCCGTTTTGGGCCCATGAGAACTTTTCGAAAATGTGGCGACCATTTTAGATTGAACTCATCACTTCGTTGTGACGCATGAGGGATTTTGGCCATTTTTCGAAGAACGAGCAGTTACATGTTTGGAATGCTTGGATTGTCGACTTTTGAAGAACTGAGCGTAAGTTTTGCAAACGGTGTCCGTTTTGGGCTCATAAGTACTTTTCGGAAATGTAGGGACCATTTTGGATAGAACTCACGGCTTCGTCGTAACTTATAAGGGATTTCGACCATTTTTCGAAGAACGAGCACTTGCATATTTGGAACGCTTGGATTGTCGTCGTTCGAAGAATTGACCGTAACTTTTGTACACGATTTCCGTTTTGGGCCCATAAGTACTTTTCAAAAATGTAGGGACCGTTTTGGATTGAACTCACGGCTTACTCATGACGTATGAGGGATTTCAGCCATTTTCAGAAGAATGTGCACTTGCATATTTTGATTGTCGACGTTCGAAGAATTAAGTGTAACTTTTGCACACAGAGTCCGTTTTGGGCCCATAAGTACTTTCGAAAATGTAGCAACCATTTTAGATTGAACTCATGGCTTCGTTGTGACTTATGAGGGATTTTGACCATTTTCTGAAGAACGAGCACTTGCATATTTGGATTGTCGACGTTCAAAGAATTGACCGTAACTTTTGCACACGGTGTCCGTTTTGGGCCCATGAGAACTTTTCGAAAATGTGGCGACCATTTTGGATTGAACTCACCACTTCGTTGTGACGTATGAGGAATTTTGGCCATTTTTCCAAGAACGAGCAGTTGCATGTTTGGAACGCTTGGATTGTCGAGGTTCAAAAAACTGAGCGTAACTTTTACAAACGATGTCCGTTTTGGGCTCATAAGTACTTTTCGAAAATGTAGGGACCGTTTTGGATTGAACTCACTGCTTCTTCGTGATGTATGAGGGATTTTCACCATTTTTCGAAGAATGAGCACTTGCATATTTGGATTGTCGACGTTCGAAGAATTGAACGTAGCTTTTGCAGACAGTGTCCGGTTTGGGGCCATAAGTACTTTTTGATAATGTAGCGACCGTTTTGGATTCAACTCAAGGCTTCGTCACGACGTAAGAGGGATTTTGACCATTTTTTGAAGAAAGAACACTTGCTCATTTGGATTGTCGGCGTTCAAAAAATTTTGCACATGGTGTCCGTTTTGGGCCTTTAATTACTTTTAAAAAATGTAGCGATCGTTTTGGATTGAACTCCTGACTTCATCATGACGTATGAGGGATTTAGGCTATTTTTCAAAGAACGAGCGCTTGCATATTTGGATTGTCGGCGTTCGAAGAATTGAGTGTAAATTTTACACACGGTGTCCGTTTTTGGCACATAAGCAATTTTCGAAAATGTAGCGACCGTTTTGGATTGAATTCACATCTTCATCGTGACATATGAGGGATTTCAGCCATTTTTCAAAGAACTGGAACTTGCATATTTTGACCGCTTGGATTGTCGGCGTTTGAAGAATTGAGCGTAACTTTTGCACATGGTGTCCGTTTTGGGCCCATAAGTACTTTTCGAAAATGTAGCGACCGTTTTGGATTGAACTCCTGGCTTCCTCGTGAAGTATGAGGGATTTTGTCCATTTTTTGAAGAATGAACACTTGCATATTTGGATTGTCGGCGTTCAAAGAGTTGAGCGTTACTTTTGTAGACGGTGTCCGTTTTGGGCCCATAAGTACTTTTCGAAAATGTTGCGACCATTTTAGATTGAACTCATGGCTTCGTTGTGAGGTATGAGGGATTTTGGCCATTTTTCAAAGATCGAGCACTTGCATATTTGGAATGCTTGGATTGTCGGCGTTCGAAGAATTGAGCGTAACTTTTGCACAAGATGTCCGTTTTGGGCCCATAAGTACTTTTCAAAAATGTAACAATCATTTTGGATTGAACTCACGGTTTCATCATGACATATGAGAGATTTCTGCCATTTTTCAAAAAATGAGCACTTGCATATTTGAATTGTCGGCATTCGGAGAATCGAGCGTGACGTTTGCACACAGTGTCCGTTATGGGCCCATAAGTACTTTTTCAAAATATAGCGACCATTTTGGTTTGAACTCCCAGCTTCACCATGACGTATGAGGTCTTATGGCCATTTTTTGAAGAATGAGCACTTGCATATTTGGAACACTTGGGATTGTCAGCGTTCGAAGAATTGAGCATAACTTTTACATACGGTATCCGTTTTGGGCCCATAAGTACCTATCGGAAATGTAGCGACTGTTTTGGGTTGATCTCATGGCTTCGTCGTGATGTATGAGGGATTTCGGCCATTTTTTGAACAACGAACACTTGCATATTTGGAACGCTTGCATTGTCGACGTTCGAAGAATTGAGCGTAGCTTTTGCAAATGGTGTCTATGTTGGGCTCATAAAGTACTTTTCGGAAATGTAGCGATCGTTATTGATTGAACTCACGACTTTGTCATGACATGTGAGGGGTTTCGACCATTTTTCGAAGAAAAAGAACTTGCATATTTGGATTGTCGGCATTCGAAGAATTTTGCGCACGGTGTCCGTTTTGGCCCATAAGTACTTTTCGAAAATGTAGCGAACGTTTTGGCTTGAACTCACCAATTCGTCGTGACGTATGAGGGATTTTGACCATTTTTTGAAGAACGACCATTTGCATATTTGGACAGTATGGATTGTCAGCATTCGAAGAATAGAGCGTAACTTTTGCATACGGTGTCCGTTTTGGGCCCATAAGTACTTTTCGAAAATGAAGGGACCATTTTGGATTGAACTCACCGCTTCACTATGACCTAAGAGGGATTTCAACCATTTTTCGAAGAATGAGCACTTTCATATTTGGAACGCTTGGATTGTCGGCGTTCGAAGAATTGACCGTAACTTTTGCACACGGTGTCCATTTTGGGCCCATAAGTACTTTCTGGAAATGTAGGGACCGTTTTGGATTGAACACACCACTTCGTCGTGACGTATGAGAGACGTTGGCCTTTTTGGAAGAACGAGCACTTGCATATTTGGATTGTCGACGTTCGATAAATTGAGCGTAACTTTTGCACACAGTGTCCGTTTTGGGCCCATAAGTACTTTTCGAAAATGTAGCTACCATTTTAGATTGAACTCATGGCTTCATCGTGACGTATGAGGGATTTTGGCCATTTTTCGAAGAACGATTACTTGGATATTTGGATTGTTGACGTTCGAAGAATTGAGCACAACTTTTGTACACGGTGTCCATTTTGGGCCCATAAGTACTTTTCGGAAATGTGGGGACCGTTTTGGATTGAACTCACAGCTTCGTCGTGACATATGAGGGATTTTGGCGATTTTTGGAAAAATGAGCACTTGCATATTTGGAATGCTTGGATTGTCAGTGTTCGAAGAATTGAGCGTAACTTTTGCACACGGTGTCCGTTATGGGCCCATAAGTACTTTTCGAAAATGTAACGACCGTTTTGGGTTGAAATCCTAGCGTCACCGTGACGTATGAGGGCATGTGGCCATTTTTCGAAGAACTAGTACTTGCATATTTGGAACGCTTGGATTGTTGGTGTTCGAAGAATTGAGCGAAACTTTTGCACACGGTGTCCGTTTTGGGCCCATAAGAACTTTTCGGAAACGTACCGATCGTTTTGGATTGAACTCACCACCTCATTGTGACGTATGAGGGATTTTGGCCATTTTTTGAAGATTGAGCAGTTGCATATTTGGAACGCTTGGATTGTCGGCGTTCGAAGAATTGAGCGTAACTTTTGCACACAGTGTCCGTTTTGGGCCCATATGTACTTTTCGAAAATGTAGCGACCGTTTTAGATTAAACTCACGGCTTCGTCGTGACGTATGAGGGATTTCAACCAATTTTCGAAGAACGAGCACTTGCATATTTGGAATACTTGGATTGTCGGCATTCGAAGAATTGAGCGTAACTTTTGGAAATGGTGTCTATGTTGGGCCGATAAAGTAGTTTTCTAAAATGTAGCGACCGTTTTAGATTGATCCATGGCTTCGTCGTGACGTATGAGGGACTTCGCCCATTTTTCGAAGAATGAGCACTTGCATATTTGGAACTCTTGGATTGTTGGCGTTCGAAGAATTGAGCGTAACTTTTGCACATGGTGTCCGTTTTTGCCCCATAAGTACCTTTCGAAAATGTAGCGACCGTTTTGGATTGAACTCACCACTTCGTCGTGACGTATGAGGGATTTCAGCCATCTTTCGAAGAACGAGCATTTGCATATTTGGAAAGTTTGGATTGTCGACGTTCTAAGAATTGAGCGTAACTTTTGCATACGGTGTCCGTTTTGGGCCCATAAGTACTTTTCGAAAATGTAGGGACCATTTTGGGTTGAACTCACCGCCTTTCTGTGACCTAATAGGGATTACGGTGACTTTTCAAAGAACGAGCACTTGCATATTTGGAACGCTTGGATTGTCGATGTTTGAAGAATTGAGCGAAACTTTTGCACACGGTATCCGTTTTGGGCCCATAAGTACTTTTTGGAAATGTAGCGACTGTTTTGGATTGAACTGACCACTTCGTCGTAACATATGAGGGATTTCGGCCATTTTCAGAAGAACGAGCACTTGCATATTTCAATTGTTGACGATCGAAGAATTGAGCGCAAGTTTTGCACACTGTGTTCGTTTTGGGCCCATAAGTACTTTTTGGAAATGTAGCGACCGTTTTAGATTGAACACATGGCTTAGTCGTGACATATGAGGGATTTCGGCCATTTTTTGAAGAAAGAGCACTTGCATATTTGGATTGTCGACGTTCGAAGAATTGAGCGTAACTTTTGCACACGGTGTCCATTTTGGGCCCATAAGTACTTTTCAAAAATGTAGGGACCATTTTAGATTGAACTCACTGCTTCATTGGGACATATGAGGGATTTTGGCAATTTTTGGAAGAACGAGCACTTACATATTTGGAACGCTTGGATTGTCAATGCTCGAAGAATTGAGTGTAACTTTTGCTCACGGTGTCTGTTATGGGCCCATAAGTACTTTTCGAAATTGTAACGACCGTTTTGGGTTGAAATCCTAGCTTCAACATGACATATGAGGGCTTGTGGCCATTTTTTGAAGTACGAGCACTTGCATATTTGGAACGCTTGGATTGTCGGTGTTCGAAGAATTGAGTGAAACTTTTGCACACGGTGTCCGTTTTGGGCCCATAAGTGCATTTCGGATATGTAGCGACCGTTTTGGATTGAACTCACCACTTCGTCGTGACATATGAGGGATTTTGCCCATTTTCAGAAGAACGAGCACTTGCATATTTGGATTGTCGACTTTCGAGGAATTGATCGTAACTTTTGTACATAGTGTCCATTTTGGGCCCATAAGTACTTTTCAGAAATGTAGCGACTGTTTTGGATTGAACTCATGGCTTCATCATGATGTATGAGGGATTTTGGCCATTTTCGGAAAAAGGAGAAGAATTGAGCGTAACTTTTGCATATAGAGTCCGTTTTGGGCCCATAAGTACTTTTCGAAAATGTAGCGACCGTTTTGGATTGAACTCACGGCTTCGTCGTGACTTATGAGGGATTTGGACCATTTTTTGAAGAACGAGCACTTGCATATTTATATTGTCGACGTTCGATGAATTGAGCGTAACCTTTGCACACGGTGTCCATTTTGGGCCCATAAGTACTTTTCAAAAATGTAGCGACCATTTTGGATTAAACTCATGGCTTCGTCGTGACGTATGAGGTATTTCAGCCAATTTTTGAAGAACGAGCACTTGCATATTTGGAACGCTTAGATTGTCGGCGTTCGAAGAATTGAGCGTAACTTTTGGAACGGTGTCTATGTTGGGCCCATAAAGTACTCTTTGGAAATGTAGGGATCGTTTTGGATTGAACTCACGGCTTCATCGTGACGTATGAGGGACTTCGACCATTTTTCGATGAATGAGCACTTACATATTTGGAACACTTGGATTGTCGTCGTTCGAAAAATTGAGCATAACCTTTGCACACGGTATCCGGTTTGGGCCCATAAGTACTTTTTGGAAATGTAGCGACCATTTTGGATTGAACTCACCACTTCATCGTGATGTATGAGGGATTTCGGCCGTTTTTGAAAGAATGAGCACTTGCATATTTGGATTGTCGACGTTCGAGGAATTGAGCGTAACTTTTACACACAGTGTCAGTTTCAGGCCCATAAGTACTTTTCGGAAATGTATCGACTGCTTTGGACTGAACTCATGGCTTCGTCATGACTTATGAGGGACTTTGACCATTTTTTGAACAACGACCACTTGCATATTTGGATTGTCAACGTTCAAAGAATTGAGCGTAACTTTTGCACACGGTGTCCATTTTGGGCCCATAAGTACTATTTGGAAATGTAGCGACCATTTTGGATTGAACTCAATGCTTTATCGTGATGTATGAGGCATTTTGGCCATTTTTCGAAGAACGAGCGTTGCATATTTGGAACGCTTGGATTGTCAGCGTTCGAAGAATTGAGCGTAACTTTTACAAACGGTGTTCGTTTTGGGCCCATAAGTACTTTTCAGAAATGTAGGAACCATTTTGGATTGAACTCATCGCTTCGCCGTGACCTATGAGGGATTTCTTCCGTTTTCAGAACAACGAGCACTTGCATATTTTGATTTTCGACGTTCGAAGAATTGAGCGTAACTATTACACATAGAGTTCGGTTTGGGCCCATAAGTACTTTTCGGAAATGTAGTGACCGTTTTGGATTGAACTCATGGCTTCGTTATGACGTATGAGGGATTTTGGCCATTTTCGAAAGAATGAGGATTCACATATTTTGATTGTCGACGTTCGAAAAATTGAGCGTAACTTTTGCACACAGAGTCCGTTTTAGGCCCATAAGGACTTTTCGAAAATGTAGCGACCGTTTTGGATTGAATTCATGGCTTCATTGTGACTTATGAGGGATTTCGACCATTTTTCGAGGAACGAGCAATTGCGTATTTGGATTGTTGACGTTCGTAGAATTGAGCGTAACTTTTGTACACAGTGTCCGTTTTGGGCCCATAAGTACTTTTCGTAAATGTAGCGACCGTTTTGGATTGAACTCATCACTCTGTCGTGACGTATGAGGGATTTCAACCATTTTTTGAAGAACGAGCAGTTGTAAATTGGGAATGCTTGGATTGCCGACGTTCAAAGAATTGAGCATAAATCTTAAAAACGGTGTCCATTTTGGGCCCATAAGTACCTTTCGAAAATGTAGGGACCATTTTAGATTGAACTCACTGCTTCGCCGTGAGCTCTGAGGGATTTTGGCTATTTTTTGAAGAACGAGCACTAGCAAATTTTGAACGCTTGGATTGTCGACGTTCGAACAATTGAGCGTAACTTTTGCACACGGTTTCTGTTTTGGGCCCATAAGTACTTTTTGGAAAGGTAGGGACCATTTTGGATTGAGCTCACAGCTTCATCATGATGTATGAGGGATTTCAGCCATTTTCAGAAGAGCGAGCACTTGCATATTTTGATTGTCGATGTTCGAAGAGTTGAGTGTAACTTTTGCACACAGAGTCCGTTTTGGGCCCATAAGTACTTTTTGGAAATGTAGCGACCGTTTTAGATTGAACTCATGGCTTCATCATGACTTATGAGGGATTTCGACCATTTTCTGAAGAATGAGCACTTGCATATTTGGATTGTCAGTGTTCGAATAATTGAGCGTAACTTTTGCACACAGTGTCCGTTTTGGGCCCATGAGAACTTTTCGGAAATGTGGCAACCATTTTGGATTGAACTCACCACTTCGTCATTACATATGAGGGATTTCGGCCATTTTTCGAAGAATGAGCACTTGCATATTTGGATTGTCGACGTTCGAAGAATTGAGCGTAGCTTTTGCACACGGTATCCAATTTGGGCCCATAAGTACTTTTCATAAATGTAGCGACTGTTTTGGATTGAACTCACGGCTTTGTCATGATGTATGAGGGATTTTGGCCATTTTCGGAAAAAGGAGCATTTGCATATTTTGATTGTCGACGTTCGAAGAATTGAGCGTAACTTTTGCACACAGAGTCCGTTTTGGGCCCATAAGTACTTTTCAGAATTGTAGCGATCATTTTGGACTGAACTCATAGCTTCGTCGTAACTTATGAGGAATTTTGACCATTTTTCGAAGAACGAGCACTTGCATATTTGAATTGTCAACGTTCGAAGAATTAAGTGTAACTTTTGTACACGGTGTCCGTTTTGGGCCCATAAGTACTTTTCGAAAATGTGGCGACCGCTTTGGATTGAACTCATCACTTTGTCGTGACTATGAGGGATTTCAACAATTTTTCGAAGAACAAGCACTTGCATATTTGGATTGTCGGGGTTCGAAGAATTGAACGTAGCTTTTGCAAACGGTGTCCATTTTGGGGCCATAAGTACTTTTTGGAAATGTAGCGATCATTTTGGATTCAACTCAAGGCTTCGTCATGACGTATGAGGGATTCTGACCATTGTTTGAAGAAAGAACACTTGCACATTTGGATTGTCGGCGTTCGAAAAATTTTGCGAACGGTGTCCGTTTTGGGCCTATATGTACTTTTCGAAAATGTAGCGATCATTTTGGATTGAACTCACGGCTTCATCATGACGTATAAGGAATTTCGGCCATTTTTTGAAGAACGAGCACTTGCATATTTAGATTGTCGACGTTCGAAGAATTGAGCGTAACTTTTGCACACGGTGTCCATTTTTTCAAAGAACGAGCACTTGCATATTTGGATTGTCGACGTTCGAAGAATTGAGCGTAACTTTTGCACACGGTGTCCATTTTTTCAAAGAACGAGCACTTGCATATTTGGATTGTCGACGTTCGAAGAATTGAGCGTAACTTTTGCACACGGTGTCCGTTTTGGGCCCATAAGTACTTTTTCTGAAATGTAGCGACCGTTTTGGATTGAACTCACCACTTCGTCGTGACGTATGAGGGATTTTGGCCGTTTTCGAAGGAACGAGCACTTGCATATTAGTGTCCGTTTTGGGCCCATAAGTACTTTTCAAAAATGTAGCGACCGTTTTGGATTGAACTCAGGCTTTGTCGTGACGTATGAGGGATTTTGGCCATTTTCGAAAGAAGAAGCATTTTCGTATTTTGATTGTCGACGTTTGTAGAATTTAGCGTAACTTTTGCACACAGAATCCGTTTTGGTCCCATAAGTACTTTTCGGAAATGTAGCGACCATTTTAGATTGAACTCACTGCTTCGTCGTGACTTATGAGGGATTTTGGCAATTTTTCGAAGAATGAGCACTTGCATATTTGGATTGTCGACGTACGAAGAATTGAGCGTAACTTTTGCACACGGTGTCCGTTTTGGGCCTAAAAGTACTTTTCAAGAATGTAGTGATCATTTTGGATTGAACTCATGGCTTTGTTGTGACGTATGAGGGATTTCAGTCAATTTTTGAAGAACGAGCACTTGCATATTTGGAATGCTTGGATTGTCGACGTTCAAAGAATTGAGTGCAAATTTTGCACACGGTGTCCATTTTGGGCCCATAAGTACTTTTTGGAAATGCAGCAACCGTTTTGGATTGAACTCTCCACTTTGTCGTGATGTATGAGGGGGTTTGGCCATTTTCAAAAGAACGAGCACTTGCACACTTGGATTGTCGACGTTCGAAGAATTGAGCGTAATTTTTGCACACTGTATCCGTTTTGGGCCCATAAGTACTTATAGAAAATGTAGCGACCGTTTTAGATTGAACACACGGCTTAGCCGTGACTTATGAGGGATTTTGGCCATTTTTCGAAGAACGAGCACTTGCATATTTGGATTGTCGACGTTCAAAGAATTGAGCGTAACTTTTGTACAGGTGTCCGTTTTGGGCCTTAAAGTACTTTTCAAAAATGTAGTGATCGTTTTGGATTGAACTCATGGCTTTGTTGTGACGTATGAGGGATTTCAGCCAATTTTCAATGAACGAGTACTTGCATATTTGGAATGCTTGGATTGTCGACGTTCGAGGAATTGAGAGTAACTTTTGGAAATGGTGTCTATGTTGGGCCCATAAAGTACTTTTTGGAAATGTAGCGACCGTTTTGGATTGAACTCACTGCTTCATCGTGACGTATGAGGGACTTCGACCATTTTTCGAAGAACGAGCACTTCTATATTTGGAACACTTGGATTGTCGGCGTTCGAAGAATTGAGCGTAACTTTTTAACACGGTGTCCGTTTTTGACCCATAAGTACTTTTATGAAATGTAGCGATCGTTCTGGATTGAACTCACCACTTCGTCGTGACGTAAGAGTGATTTCGGCCGTTCTCAGAAGAACGAGCACTTGCATGTATGGATTGTCGACGTTCGAGGAATTGAGCGTAACTTTTGTATATAGTGTCCATTTTGGGCCCATAAGTACTTTTTGGAAATGTAGCGACCATTTTCGATTGACCTCACGGCTTTGTCCTAATGTATGAGGGATTTTGGCCATTTTTGGAACAAGGAGCATTTGCATATTTTGATTGTCGACATTCGAAGAATTGAGCGTAACGTTTGCAAACAGAGTCCGTTTTGGGCCCATAAGTACTTTTCAGAAATGCAGCGATCGTTTTGGATTGAACTCATGACTTCGTCGTGACTTATGAGTGATTTCAGCCATTTTTCGAAGAACAAGCACTTGCATATTTGGATTGTCGACGTTCGAAGAATTGAGCGTAACTTTTGTACACGGTGTCCGTTTTGGACTCATAAGTACTTTTCTGTAATGTAGCGACCGTTTTGGATTGAACTCACCACTTCGTCGTGACTTTTGAGGGATTTTGGCCATTTTTTGAAGAACGAGCACTTGCATATTTGGATTGTCGACGTTCGAAGAATTGAGCGTAACTTTTGCACACGGTGTCCGTTTTGGGCCCATAAGTACTTTTCTGAAATGTAGCGACCATTTTGGATTGAACTCACCACTTCGTCGTGACGTATGAGGGATTTCGGCCGTTTTCGTAAGAACGAGCACTTGCAGGTTTGGATTGTCGACGTTCGAGGAATTGAGCGTAACTTTTGCACATAGTGTCCGTTTTGGGCCCATAAGTACTTTTCGAAAATGTAGCGACCGTTTTGGATTGAACTCAGGCTTCGTCATGGCGTATTAGGGATTTTGGCCATTTTCGAAAGAAGGAGCATTTGCATATTTTGATCGTCGACGTTCGTAGAATTGAGCGTCACTTTTGCACACAGAATCCATTTTGGGCCCATAAGTACTTTTCGAAAATAAAGCGACCGTTTTGGATTGAACTCATGGCTTCGTCGTGACTTCTGAGGGATTTTCGCCATTTTTCAAAGAACGAGCACTTGCATATTTGGATTGTCGACGTTCGAAGATTTGGGCGTAACTTTTGCACACGACGTCCGTTTTGGGCCTAAAAGTACTTTTCAAAAATATAGTGATCGTTTTGGATTGAACTCATGGCTTTGTTGTGACATATGAGGGATTCCAACCAATTTTTGAAGAACGAGCACTTGCATATTTGGAACGCTTGGATTTTTGACGTTCGAAGAATTGAGCGTAACTTTTGCCCACGGTGTTCGTTTTGGGCCCATATGTACTTTTTGGAAATGCAGCGGCCATTTCGGATTGAACTCACCACTTCGTCGTGACGTATGAGGGGTTTTGGCCATTTTCAGAAGAACGAGCAATTGCACACTTGGATTGTCGGCGTTCGAAGAATTGAGCGTAATTTTTGCACACTGTGTCCATTTTGGGCCCATAAGTACTTATTGAAAATGTAGCGACCGTTTTAAATTGAACACACGGCTTACCTATGACTTATGAGGGATTTTGGCTATTTTTCGAAGAACGAGCACTTGCATATTTGGATTGTTGACGTTCGAAGAATTGAGCGTAACTTTTGCACACGGTGTCCGTTTTAGGCCTAAAAGTACTTTTCAAAAATGTAGTGATCGTTTTGGATTGAACTCATGGCTTTGTTGTGACGTATGAGGGATTTTAGCCAATTTTCAAAGAACGAGTACTTGCATATTTGGAACGCTTGGATTGTCGCCGTTCGAAGAATTGAGCTTAACTTTTGGAAACGGTGTCTATGTTAGGCCCATAAAGTACTTTTTGGAAATGTAGCGACTGTTTTGGATTGAACTCACGGCTTCCTCGTGATGTATTAGGGACTTCGGCCATTTTTCGAAGAACGAGCACTTGTATATTTGGAACACTTGGATTGTCGGCGTTCGAAGAATTGAGCGTAACTTTTTCATACGGTGTCCATTTTTGACCCATAAGTACTTTTATGAAATGTAACGATCGTTTTGGATTCAACTCACCACTTCGTCATGACGTATGAGGGATTTCGGCCGTTTTCGGAAGAACGAGCACTTGCAAGTTTGGATTGTCGACGTTCGAGGAATTGAGCGTAACTTTTGCACATAGTGTCCATTTTGGGCCCATAAGTTCTTTTCGAAAATGTAGCGACCGTTTTGGATTGAACTCACGGCTTCGTCATGACATATGCGGGATTTTGGTCCTTTTTGGAAGAAGGAGCATTCGCATATTTTGATTGTCGACGTTCGAAGAATTGAGCGTAACTTTTGCACACTGTGTCCATTTTGGGCCCATAAGTACTTTTCGGAAATGTAGCGACCGTTTTTGATTGAACTCACGGCTTCGTCATGACTTATGAGGGATTTTGGCCATTTTTTGAAGAACGAGCACTTGCATATTTGGATTGTCGACGTTCGAAGAATTGAACGTAACTTTTGCACAGGGTGTCCGTTTTGGGCCTAAAAGTACTTTTCAAAAATGTAGTGATCGTTTTGGATTGAACTCATGGCTTTGTTGTGACGTATGAAGGATTTCAGACAATTTTTGAAGAGCGAGCACTTGCATATTTGGAACGCTTGGATTGTCGACGTTTGAAGAATTGAGCGTAACTTTTGGAAATGGTGTCTATGTTAGGCCTATAAAGTACTTTTTGGAAATGAAGCGACCGTTTTGGATTGAACTCATGGCTTCATCGTGACGTATGAAGGACTTTGGCCATTTTTCGAAGAATGAGCACTTTTATATTTGGAACACTTGGATTGTCGGCGTTCTAAGAATTGAGCGTAACTTTTTCATACGGTGTCCGTTTTTGACCCATAAGTACTTTTATGAAATGTAACGATCGTTTTGGATTGAACTCACCACTTCGTCATGATGTATGAGGGATTTCGGCCGTTTTCGGAAGAACGAGCACTTGCAAGTTTGGATTGTCGACGTTCGAGGAATTGAGCGTAACTTTTGCACATAGTGTCCATTTTGGGCCCATAAGTTCTTTGCGAAAATGTAGCGACCGTTTTGGATTGAACTCACGGCTTCGCCATGACATATGCGGGATTTTGGTCGTTTTTGGAAGAAGGAGCATTCGCATATTTTGATTGTCGACGTTCGAAGAATTGAGCGTAACTTTTGAACACAGAGTCTGTTTTGGGCCCATAAGTACTTTTCGGAAATGTAGCGACAGTTTTTGATTGAACTCACGGCTTCGTCATGACTTATGAGGGATTTTGGCCATTTTTTGAAGAACGAGCACTTGCATATTTGGATTGTCGACGTTCGAAGAATTGAACGTAACTTTTGCACAGGGTGTCCGTTTTGGGCCTAAAAGTACTTTTCAAATATGTAGTGATCGTTTTGGATTGAACTCATGGCTTTGTTGTGACGTATGAAGGATTTCAGACAATTTTCGAAGAGCGAGCACTTGCATATTTGGAACGCTTGGATTGTCGACGTTCGAAGAATTGAACGTAACTTTTGCACAGGGTGTCCGTTTTGGGCCTAAAAGTACTTTTCAAATATGTAGTGATCGTTTTGGATTGAACTCATGGCTTTGTTGTGACGTATGAAGGATTTCAGACAATTTTCGAAGAGCGAGCACTTGCATATTTGGAACGCTTGGATTGTCGACGTTCGAAGAATTGAACGTAACTTTTGCACAGGGTGTCCGTTTTGGGCCTAAAAGTACTTTTCAAATATGTAGTGATCGTTTTGGATTGAACTCATGGCTTTGTTGTGACGTATGAAGGATTTCAGACAATTTTCGAAGAGCGAGCACTTGCATATTTGGAACGCTTGGATTGTCGACGTTCGAAGAATTGAGCGTAACTTTTGGAAATGGTGTCCATTTTGGGGCAATAAGTACTTTTCGAAAATGTAGCGACCCTTTTGGATTGAACTCATGGCTTCGTCATAACATATGAGGGATTTTAGCCAATTTTCAAAGAAAGAGCACTTGCATATTTGGACCACTTGGATTGTCGACGTTTGAAGAATTGAGCGTAACTTTTGGAAACGGTGTCTGTGTTGGGCCCATAAAGTACTTTTTGGAAATGTAGCGATCGTTTTGGATTGAACTCACGGCTTCATCGTGACATATGAGGGACTTCTGCCATTTTTTGAAGAACGAGTACTTGCATATTTGGAACACTTGGATTGTCGGCGTTCGAAGAATTGAGCGTAACCTTTGCACACGGTGTCCGTTTTGGGCCCATAAGTACATTTTGAAAATGTAGCGACCGTTTTGGATTGAACTCACCACTTCGTCATTACGTATGAGGGATTTCGGCCATTTTCTGAAGAATGAGCACTTGCATATTTGGATTGTCGACGTTCGAGGAATTGAGCGTAACTTTTGCACATAGTGTCCGTTTTGGGCCCATAAGTACTTTTCGAAAATGTGGTGACCGTTTTGGATTGAACTCACGGCTTCGTCATGAGGTACGAGGGATTTTGGCCATTTTCGAAAGAAATTTTGCATATTTTGATTGTCGACGTTCGAAGAACTGAGCATAACTTTTGCATACAGAGTTCGTTTTCGGCCCATAAGTACTTTTCGAAAATGTAGCGACCGTTTTGGATTGAACTCACGGCTTCATCGTAACTTATGAGGGATTATGACCATTTTTCGAAGAACGAGCACTTGCATATTTGGATTGTCGACGTTCGAAGAATTGAGCGTAACTTTTGTACACGGTGTCCGTTTTGGGCCCACAAGTACTATTCGGAAATGTAGCGACCATTTTGGATTGAACTCAATGCTTTATCGTAACATATGAGGGATTTTGGCCATTTTTCGAAGAACGAGCAGTTGCATATTTGGAACGCTTGGACTGTCGGCGTTCGAAGAATTGAGCGTAACTTTTACAAACCGTGTCCGTTTTGGGCCCATAAGTACTTTTCGGAAATGTAGGGACCATTTTGGATTGAACTCACCGCTTCATCGTGACCTATGAGGGATTTCGGCCATTTTCAGAAAAATGAGCACTTGCATATTTTGATTGTCGACGTTCGAAGAATTGAGCGTAAATTTTGCACACAGAGTCCGTTTTGGGCCCATAAATACTTTTTGGAAATGTAGCAACCTTTTTAGATTGAACTTATGGCTTCGTCATGGCTTATGAGGGATTTTGACCATTTTCTATAGAATGAGTACTTGCATATTTGGATTGTCGGCGTTCGAAGAATTGAGCGTAACTTTTGCATACGGTGTCCGTTTTGGGCCCATGAGAACTTTTCAGAAATGTGGCGACCATTTTGGATTGAACTCACTGCTTCATCGTGACATATGAGGGATTTCGGCCATTTTTCGAAGAACAAGCAGTTGCACGTTTGGAACGCTTGGATTGTCGGCGTTCGAAGAATTGAGCGTAACTTTTGCAAACGGTGTCCGTTTTGGGCTCATAAGTGCTTTTCGGAAATGTATGGACTGTTTTGGATTGAACTCACCCCTTCGCCGTGACCTATGAGGGATTTTGGCTATTTTTCGAGGAACAAGCACTTGTATACTTGGAACGCATGGATTGTCGACGTTCGAAGAATTGAGCATAACTTTTGCACACGGTGTCCGTTTTGGGCCCATAAGTACTTTTTTGAAATGTAGCGACCATTTTCAATTGAACTCATGGCTTCATCATGGCCTATAAGGGATTTCGACCATTTTCTAAAGAACGAGCACTTGCATATTTTGATTGTCGACGTTCGAAGAATTGAGCGTAACATTTGCACACGGTGTCCGTTTTGGGCCCATGAGAACTTTTCGAAAATGTGGCGACCATTTTGGATTGAACTCACTACTTCGTCGTGACGTATGAGGGATTTTGGCCATTTTTCAAAGAATGAGCAGTTGCAAGTTTGGAACTCTTGGATTGTCGACGTTCGAAGAATTGAGAGTAACTTTTCCAAACGGTGTCCATTTTGGGCTCATAAGTACTTTTTGAAAATGTATGGGCCATTTTGGATTGAACTCACCCCTTCATCGTGACCTATGAGGGATTTTGGCCATTTTTCGAGGAACGAGCACTTGCATATTTTGAACGCTTGGATTGTCAACGTTCGAAGAATTAAGAGTAACTTTTGCACACGGTCTCCGTTTTGGGCCCATAAGTACTTTTTGAAAATGTAGTAACCATTTTGGATTGAACTAACGGCTTCGTCATGACGTATGAGGGATTTTGGCCATTTTTGGATGAAGGAGCATTTGCATATTTTGATTGTCGACGTTAGAAGAATTGAGCATAACTTTTGCACACAGAGTCCGTTTTGGGCCCATAAGTACTTTTCGGAAATGTAGCGATCGTTTTGGATTGAACTCATGGCTTCATCGTGACTTATGAGGGATTTTGACCATTTTTCGAAAAACGAGCACTTGCATATTTGGATTGTCAGCGTTCGAAGAATCGAGCGTGACTTTTGCACACGGTGTCCGTTTTGGGCCCATAAGTACTTTTTAAAAATATAGCGACCGTTTTAGGTTGAACTCCTGGCTTCACCATGACGTATGAGGGCTTGTGGCCATTTTTTGAAGAATGAGGACTTGCATATTTGGAATGCTTGGATTGTCGGCGTTCAAAGTATTGAGCGTAACTTTTGCACAAGGTGTCCGTTTTGGGCCCATAAGCACTTTTCGAAAATATAGCAATTGTTTTAGATTGAACTCATGGCTTCGTCGTGACATATGAGGGATTTCAGCCATTTTTTGAAAAATGAGCACTTGTATATTTGGATTGTCGGCATTCGAAGAATTGAGCGTGACTTTTGCACACGATGTCCGTTATGGGCCCATAAGTACTTTTTGAAAATATAGCGACCGTTTTGGGTTGAACTCCCAGCTTTACCATGACGTATGAGAGCTTGTGGCCATTTTTTGAAGAATGAGCACTAGCATATTTAGAATGCTTGGATTATCGATGTTCGAAGAATAGAGCGTAACTTTTACACACGGTGTCCGTTTTGGGCCCATAAGTACCTATTGGAAATGTAGCGACTGTTTTGGATTGAACTCACGGCTTTGTCGTTACGTATGAAGGATTTCGGCCATTTCTTGAACAACGAACACTTGCATATTTGGAACGCTTGGATTGTCAACATTCGAAGAATTGAGCGTAACTTTTGCAAATGGTATCTATGTTGGGCCCATCAAGTACTTTTCAAAAATGTAGGGACCGTTATGAATTGAACTCACGGCTTCGTCATTATGTATGAGGGGTTTTGACCATTTTTTGAAGACAAAGCACTTGCATATTTGGATTGTCGACATTCGAAGAATTTTGCGCACGGTGTCCGCTTTAGCCCATAAATACTTTTCGAAAATGTAGCGACCGTTTTGGATTGAACTCACCACTTCATCACGACGTATGAGGGATTTCAACCATTTTTTGAAGAACGAGCATTGCATATTTGGAAAGCTTGGATTGTCGACATTCGAAGAATAGAGTGTAACTTTTGCATACGGTGTCCATTTTAGGCCCATAAGTACTTTTCGAAAATGAAGGGACCGTTTTGAATTGAACTCACCGCTTCACCGTGACCTAAGAGGGATTTTGACCATTTCTTGAAGAATGAGCACTTGCATATTTGGAACGCTTGGATTGTCGGCGTTCGAAGAATTGACTATAACTTTTGCACACGATGTCCGTTTTGGGCCCGTAAGTACTTTTTGGAAATGTAGCGACCGTTTTCGATTGAACTCACCACTTTGTTGTGATATATGAGGGATTTTGGCCATTTTCGAAAGAACGAGCACTGGCATATTTGGATTGTTGACGTTCAAAAAACTGAGCGTAACTTTTACACACAGTGTCTATTTTGGGCCCATAAGTACTTTTCGAAAATGTAGAGACCGTTTTAGATTGAACTCACAGCTTCATCGTGACGTATGATGGATTTCGGCCATTTATCGAAGAACGAGCACTTGCATATTTAGATTGTCGACGTTCGAAGAATTGAGCGTAACTTTTGCACACGGTGTCCATTTTGGACCCATAAGTACTTTTCGGAAATGTAGGGACCATTTTGGATCGAACTCACAGCTTCATCATGACATATGAGGGATTTTGGCCATTTTTGAAAAAACGAGCACTTGCATATCTGGAACACTTGGATTGTCGGCGTTAGAAGAATTGAGAGTAACTTTTTGGAAACGGTGTCTATGTTGGGCCCATAAAGTACTTTTTGGAAATGTAGCGACCATTTTGGATTGAACTCACTGCTTCATCATGATGTTTGAGGGACTTCGACCATTTTTCGAAGAACGAGCACTTGCATATTTCAATTGTCAACGTTCGAAGAATTGAGCGTAAGTTTTGCACACTGTGTCCGTTTTGGGCCCATAAGTACTTTTCGGAAATGTAGCGACCGTTTTAGAATGAACACACGGATTCGTCATGACGTATGAGGGATTTCGGCCATTTTTCTAAGAATGAGCACTTGAATATTTGGATTGTCGGCGTTCGAAGAATTGAGCGTAACCTTTACACACGGTGTCCATTTTGGGCCCATAAGTACTTTTCGGAAATGTAGGGACCATTTTAGATTGAACTCACGGCTTCTTCGTCACATAAGCTGGATTTTGGCCATTTTTGGAAAAACGAGCATTGCATATTTGGAACGCTTGGATTGTTAGCATTCGAAGAATTGAGCGTAACTTTTGCACATGGTGTCCATTATTTGTCCATAAGCACTTTTCGAAAATGTAATGACCGTTTTGGGTTGAAATCCCAGCTTCACCATGGCGTATGAGGGCTTGTGGCCAGTTTTCAAGCAATGAGCATTTGCATATTTGGAAAGCTTGGATTGTCGGCGTTCGAAGAATAGAGCGTAACTTTTGCATACGGTGTCCGTTTTAGGCCCATAAGCACTTTTTGGAAATGAAGGGACCATTTTGGATTGAACTCACCGCTTCATCGTGACCTAAGAGGGATTTCGACCATTTCTCGAAGAATGAGCACATGCATATTTGGAACGCTTGGATTGTCGACGTTCGAAGAATTGACCGTAACTTTTGCACACGGTGTCCGTTTTGGGCTCGAAAGTATTTTTTGGAAATGTAGCGACTATTTTGGATTGAACTCACCACTTCATCATGATGTATGAGGGATTTTGACCATTTTTGAAAGAATGAGCACCTGCATATTTGGATTGTCGACGTTCGAAAAATTGAGCGTAACTTTTGCACACAATGTCCGTTTTGGGCCCATAAGTACTTTTCAAAAATGTAGCGACCATTTTAGATTGAACTCACAGCTTCATCATGACTTATGAGGGATTTCGGCCATTTTTCGAAGAACGAGCACTTGCATATTTGGATTGCCCCAGTTAGAAGAATTGAGCGTAACTTTTGCACACGGTGTCCATTTTGGGCCCATAAGCACTTTTCGGAAATGTAGGGACCATTTTGGATTGAACTCACAGCTTCGTCATGACATATGAGGGGTTTTGGCCATTTTTGAAAAAATGAGCACTTGCACATTTGGAACGCTTGGATTGTCGGCGTTCGAAGAATTGAGCATAACTTTTGTACACGGTGTCCATTATGGGCCCATAAGTACTTTTCAAAAATGTAACGACCATTTTGGGTTGAAATCCCAGCTTCAACATGACGTATGAGGGCTTGAGGCCATTTTTCGAAGAACGAGCACTTGCATATTTGGAACGCTTTGATTGTCGGCGTTCGAAGAATTGAGCGAAACTTTTGCACACGATGTCCGTTTTGGGCCCATAAGTACTTTTCGAAAATGTAGCGATCATTTTGGATTGAACTCACCGCTTCGTCATAACGTATGAGGGATTTCGGCCATTTTTCGAAGAACGAGCAGCTGCATATTTGGAACGCTTGGATTGTCGGCATTCGAAGAATTGAGCGTTACTTTTTGCGCACGGTGTCCATTTTGGGCCCATATGTACTTTTCGAAAATGTTGTGACCATTTTGGATTGAACTCATGGCTTCGTCGTGACGTATGAAGGATTTTAGCCAATTTTCGAAGAACGAGCACTTGCATATTTGGAACTCTTGGATTGTTGGCGTTCGAAAAATTGAGCGTAACTTTTGGAAATGGTGTCTATGTTGGGTCCATAAAGTACTTTTTGAAAATGTAGCGATCGTTTTGGATTGAACCCACGGCTTCGTCGTGACGTATGAGGGACTTTGGCCATTTGTCGAAGAATGAGCACTTTCATATTTCAATTGTCGACATTCGAAGAATTGAGCGTAAGTTTTGCACACTGTGTCCGTTTTGGGCCCATAAGTACTTTTTCAAAATGTAGCGACCATTTTAGATTGAACACACGGCTTCATCATGACGTATGAGGGATTTCGATCATTTTTCGAAGAATGAGCATTTGCATATTTGGATTGTCGACGTTCAAAGAATTGAGCGTAACCTTTGCCCACGGTGTCCATTTTGGGCCATAAGTACTTGTCGAAAATGTAGGGACCATTTTAGATTAAACTCACAGGTTTGTTGTGACATAAGAGGGATTTTGGCCATTTTTGGAAAAATGAGCACTTGCATATTTCGAACGCTTAGATTTTCAGCATTCGAAGAATTGAGCGTAACTTTTGCACACGGTGTCCGTTATGGGCCCATAAGCACTTTTCGGAAATGTAACGACCATTTTGTGTTGAAATCCCAGTTTCACCATGATGTATGAGGGCCTGGGGCCAGTTTTCAAAGAATGAGCACTTGCATATTTGGAACGCTTGGATTATCGGCGTTCGAAGAATTGAGCGTAACTTTTGCACATGGTGTCGATTTTCGGCCCATATGTACTTTTCGAAAATGTAGCGACCTTTTTAGATTGAACTCATGGCTTCGTCGTAACGTATGAGGCATTTCAGCCAATTTTTGAAAAACGGGCACTTGCATATTTGGAACTCTTGGATTGTCGACGTTCGAAGAATTGAGCGTAACTTTTGGAAATGGTGTCTATGTTGGGCCCATAAAGTACTTTTTGAAAATGTAGCGATCGTTTTGGATTGAACTCACGACTTCGTCATAACATATGATGGACTTCGGCCATTTTTTGAAGAACGAGCACTTGCATATTTGGAACACTTGGATTGTCAGCTTTCGAAGAATTGAGCGTAACTTTTGTACACGATGTCCATTTTGGGCCCTTAAGTACTTTTCGGAAATGTAGAAACCGTTTTGGATTGAACTCACTGCTTCATCATGATGTGTGAGGGATTTCAGTCGCTTTTTGAAGAACGAGCAGTTGCATATTTGGAATGCATGGATTGCCGACGTTCGAAGAATTGAGCATAAGTTTTGTAGACGGTGTCCATTTTGGGTCCATAAGTACTTTTCAAAAATGTAGGGACCATTTTGAATTGAACTCACCTCTTCGCCGTGATCTATGAGGGATTTCGCTCATTTTTCAAAGAACGAGCACTAGCATATTCAGATTGTCGATATTCGAAGAAATTGAGCGTAACTTTTGCACACAGTGTCCGTTTTGGGCCCACAAGTACTTTTTGAAAATGTAGCGACCGTTTTAGATTGAACCATGGCTTCGTCATGACATATAAGGGATTTCGACCATTTTTCGAAGAACAAGCACTTACATATTTGGAACGCTTGGATTGTCGACGTTCAATGAATTGAGCGTAACTTTTGCACACGGTGTCCATTTTGGCCCCACAAGTACTTTTCGAAAATGTAACGATTGTTTTGGATTGAACTCACCATTTCATCATGACGTATAAGGGATTTCGGCCATTTTTTAAAGAATGAGCGCTTGCATATTTGGATTGTCGGTGTTCAACGAATTGAGCATAACTTTGGCACACGGTGTCCATTTTGGGCCCATAAATACTTTTCGAAAATGCAGGGACCGTTTTGGAATGAACTCACAGCTTCGTCGTGACATATGAGGGATTTGGGCCATTTTTGGAAAAATGAGTACTTGCATATTTGGAACGCTTTGATTGTCAGCGTTCGAAGAATTGAGCGTAACTTTTGTACACGGTGTCCGTTATGGACCCATAAGTACTTTTCGAAAATGTAATGACCATTTTGGGTTAAAATCCCAGCTTCACCATGACGTATGAATGCTTGTGGCCATTTTTTGAAGAACGAGGACTTGCATATTTGGAATGCTTGGATTGTCGACGTTCGAAGAATTGAGCGAAACTTTTGCACACGGTGTTTGTTTTGGGCCCATAAGTACTTTTCGAAAATGTAGCGACTGGATTGAACTCACCCCTTCGTCGTGACGTATGAGGGATTTCAGCCATTTTTCAAAGAACGAACAGTTGCATATTTGGAACGCTAAGATTGTCGGCGTTAGAAGAATTACGCGTAACTTTTTGCGCATGGTGTCCGTTTTCGGCCCATATGTACTTTTCGGAAACGTTGCGACCATTTTGGATTGAACTCACGGCTTTGTCGTGACGTATGAGGGATTTTAGCCAATTTTCGAAGAACGAGCACTTGCATATTTGGAACACTTGGATTATCGGCGTTCGAAGAATTGAGCGTAACTTTTGCACACGGTGTCCGTTTTGAGCTCATAAGTACTTTTTGGAAATGTAGTGACCCTTTTGAATTGAACTTTCCACTTCGTCGTAACGTATGAGGGATTCGGTCATTTTTAGAAGAACGAGTACTTGCACATTTAGATTGTCGACGTTCGAAGAATTGAGCGTAACTTTTGCAAATAGTGTCCGTTTGGGCCCATAAGTACTTTTCAGAAATGTGGTGACCGTTTTAGATTGAACTCACGGCTTCGTCATGACGTATGGGGGATTTTGGCTATTTTCACGAACGAGCACTTGCATATTTTGATTGTCGACGTTCGACGAATTGAGCGTAACTTTTGCACACGGTGTCCATTTTGGGCCCATAAGTACTTTTCGAAAATGTAGCGACCACTTTGGATTGAACTCACCACTTCGTCGTGACATATGAGGGATTTCAGTCATTTTTCGAAGAATGAGAAGTTGTATATCTAGAACGCTTGGATTGTCGACGTTCAAAGAATTGAGCGTAACTTTTGGAAGCGGTGTCCATTTTGGGCCCATAAGTACTTTTCGGAAAGGTAGGGGCCATTTCGGATTGAACTCACCACTTCACCGTGACCTTGAGGGATTTCAACCATTTTTTGAAGAACGAGCACTTGCATATTTGGAACGTTTGAATTGTCGGCGTTCGAAGAATTGAGCGTAACTTTTGCACACGTTGTCCGTTTCGGGCCCATAAATACTTTTCGAAAATGTAGCAACCATTTTGGATTGAACTTATGGCTTCGTCATTACGTATGAGGCATTTTGGCCATTTTCGGAAGAAGGAGCATTTGCATATTTTGATTGTCGACGTTCGAAGAATTGAGCGTAACTTTTGCACACAGAGTCCATTTTGGGCCCATAAGTAGTTTTTGGAAATGTAGCGATCATTTTGGATTGTACTCATGGCTTTATCTTGACTTATGAGGGATTTTGACCATTTTTCGAAGAACGAGCACTTGCATATTTGGATTGTCGACGTTCAAAGAATTGAGCGTAACTTTTGCACACGTTGTCTATTTTGGGCGCATAAGTACTTTTCGAAAATGTAGCGACCGTTTTAGATTGAACTCACCGCTTCGTCATGACGTATGAGGGATTTCGGCCATTTTTTGAAGAACAAGCAGTTGCATATTTGGAATGCTTGGATTGTCGGCGTTTGAAGAATTGAGAGTATCTTTTACAAACGGTGTCCGTTTTGGGTCCATAAGTACTTTTCGAAAATGTAGGGGCCGTTTTAGATTGAACTCATCGCTTCGACGTGACCTATGAGGGATTTCGGCTATTTTCAGAAGAACGAGCACTTGCATATTTTGATTGTCGACGTTCGAAGAATTGAGCATAACTTTTGCACACAGAGTCCGTTTTGGGCCCATAAGTACTTTTCGAAAATGTAGCGACCATTTTAGATTGAACTCATAGCTTCGTCGTGACATATGAGGGATTTCGACCATTTTCCGAAGAACGAAGTATTGAGCGTAACTTTTGCACATGGGGTCCGTTTTGGGACCATAAGAACATTTCGAAAATGTGGCAACCATTTTGGATTGAACTCACCGCTTCGTCGAGACGTATGAGGGAGTTCGACCATTTTTCAAAGAATGAGTAGTTGCATGTTTGGAATGCTTGGATTGTCGGCGTTCGAAGAATTGAGCGTAACTTTTGCAAACGATGTCCGTTTTGGGCTCATAAGAACTTTTCGAAAATGTAGGGACCGTTTTGGATTGCACTCACCGCTTCACCATGACCTATGAGGGATTTTGGCCATTTTCCAAAGAACGAACAGTTGTATATTTGGAACGCTTGGATTGTCGGTGTTTGAAGAATTGAGCGTAACTTTTGCACACGGTGTCCATTTGGGCCCATAAGTACCTTTCGAAAATGTAGCGACCGTTTTGGATTGAACTCATGGCTTCATCATGACGTATGAGGGATTTCGGCTGTTCTCAGAAGAACGAGCACTTGCATAATTTGATTGTCGACGTTCGAAGAATTGAGCGTAACTTTTGCACACAGAGTCCATTTTGGGCCCATAAGTACTTTTCAAAAAATGTAACGACCATTTTAGATTGAACTCATGGCTTCGTCGTGACTTATGAGGGATTTCGACCATTTTTTGAAAAATGAGTACTTGCATATTTGGATTGTCGACGTTCGAAGAATTGAGCGTAACTTTTGCACATGGTGTCCGTTTTGGGCCCATGAGAACTTTTCGAAAAGGTGGCGACCGTTTTGGATTGAACTCACCACTTCGTCATGATGTGTGAGGGATTTCGGCCATTTTTCGAAAAATGGGCAGTTGCATGTTTGGAACGCTTGGATTGTCGGCGTTCGAATAATTGAGCGTAACTTTTGCAAACGGTGTTCGATTTGGGCTAATAAGTACTTTTCGAAAATGTAGGGACCATTTTGGATTCAACTCACAGCTTTGCCGTGACCTATGGGGGATTTTGGCCATTTTTTGAAGAACGAGTACTTGCATATTTGGATTGTCGACATTCGAAGAATTGAGCATAACTTTTGCACACGGTGTCGATTTAGGGCCCATAAGTACTTTTCGAAAATGTAGGGACCGTTTTGGATTGAACTCACAACTTCGTCGTGACATATGAGGGATTTTGGCCATTTTTGGAAAAATGAATACTTTCACATTTGGAACGCTTGGATTGTCAGCGCTCGAAGAACTGAGCGTAACTTTTGCACACGGTGTCCGTTATGGGTCCATAAGTACTTTTCAAAAATGTAACGACCATTTTGGGTTGAAATCCTAGCTTCACGATGACGTATGAGGGCTTATGGCCATTTTTTGAAGAACGAGCAGTTGCATATTTGGAATGCTTGGATTGTCGGCGTTCGAAGAATTGAGCGTAACTTTAACAAACGGTGTCCGTTTTCGGCCCATAAATACTTTTCGAAAATTTAGGGACCGTTTTAGATTGAACTCACCGCTTCCCCATGACCTATGAGGGATTTCGGCCGTTTTCAGAAGAATGAGCACTTGCATATTTTGATTGTCGACGTTCAAATAATTAATCGTAACTTTTGCACACAAAGTCCATTTTGGGCCCATAAGTACTTTTCGAAAATGTAGTGACTGTTTTGGATTGAGCTCACAGCTTCGCCGTGACTTATGAGGGATTTTGACCATTTTTCGAAGAACGAGCACTTGCATATTTGGATTGTCGACGTTCAAAGAATTGAGTGTAACTTTTGCACATGGTGTCCGTTTAGGGCCCATAAGTACTTTTCGAAAATGTAGCGACCATTTTGGATTGAACTCACCACTTCGTCGTGACGTATGAGGGATTTCGGCCGTCCATTTTTCGAAGAATGAGCAGTTGCATATGAGAACTTTTCGAAAATGTAGGGACTGTTTTGGATTGAACTCACGGCTTCGTCGTGACTTTTGAGGGATTTCGGCCATTTTCAGAAGAATGAGCACTTGCATATTTAGAACGCTTGGATTGTCGACGTTCGAAGAATTGAGTGTAACTTTTGCACATGGTGTCCGTTTAGGGCCCATAAGTACTTTTCCAAAATGTAGCGACCATTTTGGATTGAACTCGCCACTTCGTCGTGACGTATGAGGGATTTCGGCCGTCCATTTTTCGAAGAATGAGCAGTTGCATATGAGAACTTTTCGAAAATGTAGGGACTGTTTTGGATTGAACTCACGGCTTCGTCGTGACTTTTGAGGGATTTCGGCCATTTTCAGAAGAATGAGCACTTGCATATTTAGAACGCTTGGATTGTCGACGTTCGAAGAATTGAGTGTAACTTTTGCACATGGTGTCCGTTTAGGGCCCATAAGTACTTTTCCAAAATGTAGCGACCATTTTGGATTGAACTCGCCACTTCGTCGTGACGTATGAGGGATTTCGGCCGTCCATTTTTCGAAGAATGAGCAGTTGCATATGAGAACTTTTCGAAAATGTAGGGACTGTTTTGGATTGAACTCACGGCTTCGTCGTGACTTTTGAGGGATTTCGGCCATTTTCAGAAGAATGAGCACTTGCATATTTAGAACGCTTGGATTGTCGACGTTCGAAGAATTGAGTGTAACTTTTGCACATGGTGTCCGTTTAGGGCCCATAAGTACTTTTCCAAAATGTAGCGACCATTTTGGATTGAACTCGCCACTTCGTCGTGACGTATGAGGGATTTCGGCCGTCCATTTTTCGAAGAATGAGCAGTTGCATATGAGAACTTTTCGAAAATGTAGGGACTGTTTTGGATTGAACTCACGGCTTCGTCGTGACTTTTGAGGGATTTCGGCCATTTTCAGAAGAATGAGCACTTGCATATTTAGAACGCTTGGATTGTCGACGTTCGAAGAATTGAGTGTAACTTTTGCACATGGTGTCCGTTTAGGGCCCATAAGTACTTTTCCAAAATGTAGCGACCATTTTGGATTGAACTCGCCACTTCGTCGTGACGTATGAGGGATTTCGGCCGTCCATTTTTCGAAGAATGAGCAGTTGCATATGAGAACTTTTCGAAAATGTAGGGACTGTTTTGGATTGAACTCACGGCTTCGTCGTGACTTTTGAGGGATTTCGGCCATTTTCAGAAGAATGAGCACTTGCATATTTAGAACGCTTGGATTGTCGACGTTCGAAGAATTGAGTGTAACTTTTGCACATGGTGTCCGTTTAGGGCCCATAAGTACTTTTCCAAAATGTAGCGACCATTTTGGATTGAACTCGCCACTTCGTCGTGACGTATGAGGGATTTCGGCCGTCCATTTTTCGAAGAATGAGCAGTTGCATATGAGAACTTTTCGAAAATGTAGGGACTGTTTTGGATTGAACTCACGGCTTCGTCGTGACTTTTGAGGGATTTCGGCCATTTTCAGAAGAATGAGCACTTGCATATTTAGAACGCTTGGATTGTCGACGTTCGAAGAATTGAGTGTAACTTTTGCACATGGTGTCCGTTTAGGGCCCATAAGTACTTTTCCAAAATGTAGCGACCATTTTGGATTGAACTCGCCACTTCGTCGTGACGTATGAGGGATTTCGGCCGTCCATTTTTCGAAGAATGAGCAGTTGCATATGAGAACTTTTCGAAAATGTAGGGACTGTTTTGGATTGAACTCACGGCTTCGTCGTGACTTTTGAGGGATTTCGGCCATTTTCAGAAGAATGAGCACTTGCATATTTAGAACGCTTGGATTGTCGACGTTCGAAGAATTGAGTGTAACTTTTGCACATGGTGTCCGTTTAGGGCCCATAAGTACTTTTCCAAAATGTAGCGACCATTTTGGATTGAACTCGCCACTTCGTCGTGACGTATGAGGGATTTCGGCCGTCCATTTTTCGAAGAATGAGCAGTTGCATATGAGAACTTTTCGAAAATGTAGGGACTGTTTTGGATTGAACTCACGGCTTCGTCGTGACTTTTGAGGGATTTCGGCCATTTTCAGAAGAATGAGCACTTGCATATTTAGAACGCTTGGATTGTCGACGTTCGAAGAATTGAGTGTAACTTTTGCACATGGTGTCCGTTTAGGGCCCATAAGTACTTTTCCAAAATGTAGCGACCATTTTGGATTGAACTCGCCACTTCGTCGTGACGTATGAGGGATTTCGGCCGTCCATTTTTCGAAGAATGAGCAGTTGCATATGAGAACTTTTCGAAAATGTAGGGACTGTTTTGGATTGAACTCACGGCTTCGTCGTGACTTTTGAGGGATTTCGGCCATTTTCAGAAGAATGAGCACTTGCATATTTAGAACGCTTGGATTGTCGACGTTCGAAGAATTGAGTGTAACTTTTGCACATGGTGTCCGTTTAGGGCCCATAAGTACTTTTCCAAAATGTAGCGACCATTTTGGATTGAACTCGCCACTTCGTCGTGACGTATGAGGGATTTCGGCCGTCCATTTTTCGAAGAATGAGCAGTTGCATATGAGAACTTTTCGAAAATGTAGGGACTGTTTTGGATTGAACTCACGGCTTCGTCGTGACTTTTGAGGGATTTCGGCCATTTTCAGAAGAATGAGCACTTGCATATTTAGAACGCTTGGATTGTCGACGTTCGAAGAATTGAGTGTAACTTTTGCACATGGTGTCCGTTTAGGGCCCATAAGTACTTTTCCAAAATGTAGCGACCATTTTGGATTGAACTCGCCACTTCGTCGTGACGTATGAGGGATTTCGGCCGTCCATTTTTCGAAGAATGAGCAGTTGCATATGAGAACTTTTCGAAAATGTAGGGACTGTTTTGGATTGAACTCACGGCTTCGTCGTGACTTTTGAGGGATTTCGGCCATTTTCAGAAGAATGAGCACTTGCATATTTAGAACGCTTGGATTGTCGACGTTCGAAGAATTGAGTGTAACTTTTGCACATGGTGTCCGTTTAGGGCCCATAAGTACTTTTCCAAAATGTAGCGACCATTTTGGATTGAACTCGCCACTTCGTCGTGACGTATGAGGGATTTCGGCCGTCCATTTTTCGAAGAATGAGCAGTTGCATATGAGAACTTTTCGAAAATGTAGGGACTGTTTTGGATTGAACTCACGGCTTCGTCGTGACTTTTGAGGGATTTCGGCCATTTTCAGAAGAATGAGCACTTGCATATTTAGAACGCTTGGATTGTCGACGTTCGAAGAATTGAGTGTAACTTTTGCACATGGTGTCCGTTTAGGGCCCATAAGTACTTTTCCAAAATGTAGCGACCATTTTGGATTGAACTCGCCACTTCGTCGTGACGTATGAGGGATTTCGGCCGTCCATTTTTCGAAGAATGAGCAGTTGCATATGAGAACTTTTCGAAAATGTAGGGACTGTTTTGGATTGAACTCACGGCTTCGTCGTGACTTTTGAGGGATTTCGGCCATTTTTCGAAGAACGAGCACTTGCATATTTGGATTGTCGACGTTAGAAGAATTGAGCGTAACTTTTGCATATGGTGTCCGTTTTGGGCCCGTAAGTACTTTTCGAAAATGTAGGGACCGTTTTGGATTGAACTCACCGCTTCGCCATGACCTATGAGGGATTTTGGCCATTTTCTGAAGAACGAGCACTTGCATATTTAGAACGCTTGGATTGTCGGCGTTCGAAGAATTGAGCGTAACTTTTGCACACGATGTCCGTTTTTGGCCCATAAGTACTTTTCGAAAATGTAGCGACCGTTTTGGATTGAACTCACGGCTTTGTCATGACGTATGAGGGATTTCGTCCATTTTCAGAAGAACGAGCACTTGCATATTTTGATTGTCGACGTTCGAAGAATTGTGCGTAACTTTTACACATAGAGTCCGTTTTGGACCCATAAGTGCTTTTTGAAAATGTAGCGACCGTTTTAGATTGAACTCATGGCCTCGTCGTGACTTTTGAGGGATTTCGACCATTTTCTAAAGAACGAGAACTTGCATATTTGGATTGTCGGCGTTCGAAGAATTAAGCGTGACTTTTGCACATGGTGTCCATTTTAGGCCCTTGAGAACTTTTCGGAAATGTGGCGACCGTTTTGGATTGAACTCACCACTTCATTGTGACGTATGAGGGATTTCGGCCATTTTTCGAGGAACGAGCAGTTGCATGTTCGGAACGCTTGGATTGTCGACGTTCGAAGAATTGAGCATAACTCTTACAAACGGTGTCGGTTTTGGGTTCATATGTACTTTTCGAAAATGTAGGGACCGTTTTGGATTGAACTCACCACTTCACCATGACCTATGAGATATTTAGGCCATTTTCTGAAGAACGAGCACTTGCATATTTGGAACGCTTGGATTGTCGGCGTTTGAAGAATTGAGCGTAACTTTTGCACAAGGTGTCCATTTTGGGTCCATAACTGCTTTTCGGAAATGTAGCGACCATTTTGGATTGGACTCACGGCTTTGTCATGATGTATGAGGGATTTCAGCTATTTTTTGAAGAATGAGCACTTGCATATTTGGATTGTTGGCGTTCGAAGAATTGAACGTAGCTTTTGCAGACGGTGTCCGTTTTGGGGCCATAAATACTTTTCGAAAATGTAGCGACCGTTTTGGACTCAACTCAAGGCTTTGTGTCATGTATGAGGGATTTTGACCATTTTTTAAAGAAATAACACTTGCATATTTGGATTGTCGGCGTTCGAAAAATTTTGCACACGGTGTCCGTTTTAGGCCTATAAGTACTTTTCGAAAATGTAGCGACCGTTTTGGATTGAACTTATGACTTCATCATGACGTATGAGGGATGTCAGCCATTTTTCAAATAACGAGCACTTGCATATTTGGATTGTTGGGCATATTTGGATTGTTGGCTTTCGAAGAATTAAGCGTAACTTTTACACACGGTGTCCATTTTTGGCACATAAGCACTTTTCGAAAATGAAGCGACCGTTTTGGATTGAACTCACCTCTTCATCATGACAAATGAGGGATTTCAGCCATTTTTCGAAGAACTAGCACTTGCATATTTTAAACGCTTGGATTGTCGACGTTCGTAGAATTGAGCGTAACTTTTGCACATGGTGTCCGTTTTGGGCCCATAAGTACTTTTCAGAAATGTAGCGACCGTTTTGGATTGACCTCACCTCTTCATCGTGACATATGTGGGATTTCAGCCATTTTTTGAAAAACTAGCACTTGCATTTTTGAATGCTTGGACTGTCGGCGTTTGAAAAATTGAGCGTAACTTTTGCACATGGTGTCCGTTTTGGGCCCGTACTTCTCGAAAATGTAGCGACCATTTTGGATTGAACTCCCAGCTTCGTTGTTACATATGAGTGATTTTGACCATTTTTTGAAAAATGAACACTTGCATATTTGGATTGTCAGCGTTCGAAGAATTGAGCGTAACTTTTGTAGACGGTGTCCATTTTGGGCCTATAAGAACTTTTCAAAAATGTTGCGACCGTTTTGGATTGAACTCATGGCTTCCTCGTGAGGTATGAGGGATTTTGACCATTTTTTGAAAAACGAGCACTCGTATATTTGGAATGCTTGGATTGTCGGCATTTAAAGAATTGAGCGTAACTTTTGCACAAGGTGTCCGTTTTGGGCCCATAAGTACTTTTCAAAAATGTAGCGATCATTTTTGATTGAACTCATGGCTTCATCGTGACATATGAGGGATTTCGGCTATTTTTCAAAAAACGAGCACTTGCATATTTGGATTGTCGGCGTTTGAAGAATTGAGCATGACTTCTAGACACGGTACCATTTTAGGTTGAACTCCCGGCTTTACCATAACATATGATGGCTTGTGGCCATTTTTCGAAGAACGAGTACTTGCATATTTGGAATGCTTGGATTGTCGGCGTTCGAAGAATTGAGCGTAACTTTTACACACGGTGTCCGTTTTGGACCCATAAGCTCCTATTGGAAATGTAGTGACTGTTTGAACTCACGGCTTCGTCGTGATGTATGAGGGATTTCGGCCATTTTTTGAACAATGAGCACTTGCGTATTTGGATCGTTTGAATTGTCGACGTCCGAAGAATTGAGCATAACTTTTACAAATGGTGTTTATGTTGGGCCCATAAAGTACTTTTTGGAAATGTAGCGACAGTTATGGATTGAACTCATGGCTTCGTCGTGATGTATGAGGGGTATAGACCATTTTTCGAAGAAAAAGCACTTGCATATTTGGATTGTCGACATTCGAAGAATTTTGCGCACGGTGTCCGTTTTGGCCCATAAACACTTTTCGAAAATGTAGCGACCGTTTTGGATTGAACTCACCACTTCATCGTGATGTATGAGGGATTTCAACCATTTTTAAAAAAATGAGCATTTGCATATTTGGAAAGCTTGGATTGTCAACGTTCGAAGAATATAGCGTAACTTCTGCATACGGTGTCCGTTTTGGGCCCATAAGTACTTTTCGGAAATGAAGGGACCGTTTTGGATTGAACTCACCGCTTCACCGTGACCTAAGAGGGATTTCGGCCATTTCTCGAAGAACGACCACTTGCATATCTGGAATGCTTGAATTGTCGGCGTTCTAAGAATTGACCGTAACTTTTGCACACGGTGTCCGTTTTGGGCCTATAAGTACTTTTTGGAAATGTAGCGATTGTATTGGATTGAACTCACCACTTTGTTGTGACATATGAGGGATTTCGGCCATTTTCGGAAGAATGAGCACTTGCATACTTGGATTGTCGACGTTCTAAAAATTGAGCGTAACTTTTGCACATAGTGTCCGTTTTGGGCACATAAATACTTTTCGAAAACGTAGCGACCGTTTTAGATTGAACTCACGGCTTCATCGTGATGTATGACGAATTTCGGCCATTTTTCGAAGAAGAAGCACTAGCATATTTGGATTGTCGACGTTCGAAGAATTGAGCATAACTTTTGCACACGGTGTCCATTTTGGGCCCATAAGTACTTTTCGAAAATGTAGGGACCGTTTTGGATGGAACTCACAGCTTCGTTGTGACATATGAGGGATTTTGGCCATTTTTGGAAAAATGAGCACTTGCATATTTGGAACTCTTGGATTGTCAGCGTTCGAAGAATTGAGCATAACTTTTGCACATGGTGTCCGTTATGGGCCCATAAGTACTTTTCAAAAATGTAACGACCATTTTGGGTTGAAATCCTAGCTTTACCATGACGTATGAGGGCTTGTGGCCATTTTTCGAAGAATGAGCACTTGCATATTTAGAACGCTTGGATTGTCGACGTACAAAGAATAGAGCGAAACTTTTGTATACAGTGTCCGTTTTGGGTCCATAAGTATTTTTCGAAAATGTAGCGACCATTTTGGATTGAACTCATCACTTCATTGTGACGTATGAGGGATTTCGACCGTTTTTCAAAGAACGAGCAGTTATATATTTTGAACGCTTGGATTGTCGGCGTTCGAAGAATTGAGCGTAACTTTTTGCTCACGGTGTCCATTTTGGGCCCATATGTACTTTACGAAAATGTAGCGACCGTTTTGGATTGAACTCACGGCTTCATCATGACGTATGAGGGATTTCAGCTAATTTTCGAAGAACGAGCACTTGCATATTTGGAACGCTTGGATTGTCGACGTTCGAAGAATTGAGCGTAACTTTTGGAAACGGTGCCTATGTTGGGCCCATAATGTACTTTTTGGAAATGTAGCGACCGTTTTGGATTGAACTCTCGGCTTCATCGTGATGTATGAGGGATTTTGGCCATTTTTCGAAGAACAAGCACTTGCATTTTTGGAACGCTTGGATTGTCGATGTTCGAAGAATTGAGCGTAACATTTGCACACGATGTCCATTTTGGCCCCATAAGTACTTTTCGAAAATGTAGTAACCGTTTATTATTGAACTCACCACTTTGTCATGACATATGAGGATTTTGGCCATTTTTCGCAGAACGAGCATTTGCATATTTGGAAAACTTGGATTGTCAGCGTTCGAAGAATTCAGCGTAACTTTTGCATACGGTGTCCGTTTTGGGCCCATTAGTACTTTTCGGAAATGTAGGGACCGTTTTGGATTAAATTCACTTCTTTCCTGTGACCTAAGAGGGATTTTGGCCATTTTTCAAAGAATGAGCACTTGCATATTTGGAACGCTTGGATTGTCGGCTTTCGAAGAATTAGGTGTAACTTTTGCACACGGTGTCTGTTTTGGGCCTGTAAATACTTTTTGGAAAGGTAGCGACAATTTTGGATTGAACTCACCACTTCATTGTGACGTATGAGGGATTTCGGCCGTTTTTGGAAGAATGAGCACTTGCATATTTCAATTGTCGACGTTCAGAGAATTGAACGTAAGTTTTGTACATTGTGTCCATTTTGGACCCATATGTACTTTTCGAAAATGTAGCGACCATTTTGGATTGAACTCACTACTTCGTTGTGACCTATGAGCGATTTCAGCCATTTTTTCGAAGAATGAGTAGTTGCATATTTGGAACTCTTGGATTGTCGGCGTTCGAAGAATTGAGCGTAAGTCTTGCATACGATGTCCGTTTTGGGTCCATAAGTACTTTTCGAAAATGTAGGGATCATTTTGGATTGAACTCACCGCTTCGCCGTGATCTATGAGGGACTTTTCTCATTTTTCAAAGATCGAGCACCTGCATATTTGGATTGTCGACGTTCAAAGAAATTGAGCATAACTTTTGCACACAGTGTCCGCTTTGGGTCCATAAGTACTTTTCGAAAATGTAGTGAACGTTTTAGATTGAACCATGGCTTCATTGTGACGTATGAGGGATTTTGGCCATTTTACGAAGAACAAGCACTTGCATATTTGGAACACTTGGATTGTCGACATTCGAAGAATTGAGAGTAACTTTTACACACGGTGTCCTTTTTGGCCCCATAACTGCATTTCGAAAATGTAACGACCGTTTTGGATTGAACTCACCACTTCGTCATGACGTATGAGGGATTTTGGCCATTTTTCATAGAATGAGCATTTGCATATTTGGAAAACTTGGATTGTCGACGTTCGAAGAATTGAGCGTAACTTTTGCATAAGGTGTCCGTTTTGGACCCATAAGTACTCTTTGAAAATTTAGGGACCATCTTGGATTGATCTCTCCGCTTCACAGTGACCTAAGAGGGATTTCGGCCATTTTTTGAAGAATGAGCATTTGCATATTTGGAACGCTTGGATTGTCGACGTACAAAGAATTGAGCGTAACTTTTGCACAAGGTGTCCGTTTTGGGCCCGTAAATACTTTTTGGAAATGTAGTGACCGTTTCGGATTGAACTCACCACTTCGTCGTGACGTATGAAGGATTTCGGCCATTTTTGGATGAAAGAGCACTTGCATATTTCAATTGTCGACATTCGAAGAATTGAGCGTAAGTTTTGTACACTATGTTCGTTTTGGGCCCATAAGTACTTTTCGGAAATGTAGCGACCGTTTTGGATTGAACTCACCGCTTCGTTGTGACGTATGAGTGATTTCAGCCATTTTTTGAAGAATGAGCAGTTGTATCTTTGGAACGCTTGGATTGTCGGCGTTCCAAGAATTGAGCGTAAGTTTTACATACGTTGTTCGTTTTGGGTCTATAAGTACTTTTCGGAAACATAGGGACCGTTTTGGATTGAACTCACCACTTTGCCATGATCTATGAGGGATTTTGCTCATTTCTCGAAGAACGAGCACCTGCATATTTGGATTGTCGAAGTTTGAAGAAATTGAGCGTAACTTTTGTACATAGTGTCTGTTTTGGGTCCATAAGTACATTTTGAAAATGTAGAGAACGTTTTAGATTGAACCATGGCTTCATCGTGACGTATGAGGGATTTTAGCCATTTTTTGAAGAACAAGCACTTGCATATTTGGAACGCTTGGATTGTCGACGCTCGAAGAATTGAGCGTAATTTTTGCACACGGTGTCTGTTATGGGCCCATAAGTACTTTTCGAAAATGTAACGACCGTTTTGGGTTTAAATCCCAGCTTCACCATGACGTATGAGGGCTTGTGGCCATTTTTCGAAGAACGAACACTTGCATATTTGGAGCGTTTGAATTGTTGGCGTTCGAAGAATTGAGCGAAACTTTTGCACACGGTGTCCTCTTGGACCCATAAGTACTTTTCAGAAATGTAACGATCATTTTGGATTGAACTCACCACTTGATCGTGACGTATGAGTGATATTGGCCATTTTTCAGAGAACGAGTAGTTGCATATTTGGAACGCTTCGATTGTCAACGTTCGAAGAATTGAGCGTAAGTTTTGCATACGATGTCCGTTTTGGGCTGATAAGTACTTTTTGAAAATGTAGGGACCGTTTTGGATTGAACTCACTGCTTCGCCGTGATCTATGAGGGATTTTGGCCATTTTTCGAAGAACGAGCACTTGCATATTTGGAACGCTTGGATTGTCAACGTACGAAGAATTGAGCGTAACTTTTGCACACGACGTCCGTTTTGGGCCCATGAGTAATTTTCAAAAATGTAGCGACTGATTTGGATTGAACTCACGACTTCATCATGACGTATGACGGATTTCAGTCAATATTTGAAGAACGAACACTTGCATATTTGGAACGCTTAGATTGTTGGTATTCGAAGAATTAAGCGTAACTTTTGCACACGGTGTCCGTTTTGGACCCATAAGTACATTTTGAAAATGTAGCAACCATTTTGGATTGATCTCATGGCTTCATCGTGATGTATGAGGGATTTCGGTCAATTTAAGAAGAATGAGCACTTGCATATTTGGAACGCTTGGATTGTCGGGGTTCAAAGAATTGAGCGTAACTTTTGGAAACGGTGTCTATGTTGGGCCCATAAAGTACTTTTCAGAAATGTAGTGACCGTTTTGGATTGAACTCACAACTCCGTCGTGACGTACGAGGGATTTCGGCCACTTTTTGAAAGAAGGAGCACTTGCATATTTGGAATGCTTGGATTGTCGGCGTTCGAAGAATTGAGCGTAACTTTTGTACACGGCGTCCGTTTTGGGCCCATAAGTACTTTTCGAAAATGTAGCGACCGTTTTGGATTGAACTCACAACTTAGTCATGATGTACGAGGGATTTCGGCCATTTTTTGAAAGAAAGAGCACTTGCATTTTTGGAACGCTTGGATTGTCGGCGTTCAAAGAATTGAGCGTAACTTTTGCTTACGGTGTCCATTTTTGTCCCATAAGTAATTTTCGAAAATGTAGCGGCTATTTTGAATAGAACTCACCACTTCGTCGTGACATATGAAGGATTTTGGCCATTTTTCGAAGAACGAGCACTTGCATATTTGGAACGCTTGGATTGTCGCCGTTCGAAGAATTGAGCGTAACTTTTCCACACGGTGTCCATTTTGGGCCCATAAGTACTTTTCAGAAATGTAGCGATCGTTTTGGATTGAACCCACAACTTTGTCGTGATGTATGAGGGATTTTGGCCATTTTTCAAAAGAAGGAGCACTTGCATATTTGGAACGCTTGGATTCTTGGCGTTCGAAGAATTGAGCGTAACTTTTGCACACGGCGTCCATTTTGGGCCCATAAGTACTTTTCGGAAATGTAGCGACCAATTTGGATTGAACTCACTACTTCGTCGTGATGTACGAGGGATTTTGGCCATTTTTCGAAAGAAGGAGCACTTGCATATTTGGAACGCTTAGATTGTCGGCGTTCGAAGAATTGAGCGTAACTTTTGCACACGGCGTCCGTTTTGGGCCCATAAGTACTTTTCGAAAATGTAGCGACTGCTTTGGATTGGACTCACAACTTCGTCGTGACATACGAGGGATTTTGGTCACTTTTCGAAAGAAGGAGCACTTGCATATTTGGAACGCTTGGATTGTCGGCGTTCGAAGAATTGAGCGTAACTTTTGTACACGGCGTCGGTTTTGGGCCCATAAGTACTTTACGAAAATGTAGCGACCGTTTTGGATTGAACTCACAACTTCGTCATGAGGTACAAGGGATTTCGGCCATTTTTCGAAAGAAAGAGCACTTGCATATTTGGAACGCTTGGATTGTCGGCCTTCGAAGAATTGAGCGTAACTTTTGCTTACGGTGTTCATTTTTGTCCCATAAGTACTTTTTGAAAATGTAGTGGTCATTTTGAATTGAACTCACGGCTTCATTGTGACGTATGAGGGATTTCAGTCATTTTTCGAAGAACGAGTACTTGCATATTTGGATTGTCGATGCTCGAAGAATTGAGCGTAACTTTTGTACACGGTGTCCATGTTGGGCCGACAAGTACTTTTCGAAAATGTAGGGACCGTTTTGGATTGAATTCATGGCTTCATCGTGACATGTGAGGGATTTTTGCCACTTTTGGAAAAACGAGCACTTGCATATTTGGAACGCTTGGATTGTCTGCGTTCGAAGAATTGAGCGTAACTTTTGCAAACAGTGTCCGTTATGGGCGCATAAGTACTTTTCGAAAATGTAACGATCGTTTTGGGTTGAAATCCCCGCTTCGCCGTGATGTATGAGGGGTTGTGCCCATTTTTTTGAACAACGAGCACTTGCATATTTAGAACGCTTGGATTGACGACGTTCGAAGAATTGAGTGAAACTTTTGCACACGATGTCCGTTTTGGGCCCATAAGTACTTTTCAAAAATGTAGCGACCATTTTGGATTGAACTCACGGCTTCATTGAGCATATGTTTTGCATACGGAGTCCGTTTTGGGCCCATAAGTACTTTTCGGAAATGTAGGGACCGTTTTGCATTGAACTCACTACTTCACCATGATCTATGTGGGATTTCAGCCATTTTTCGAAGAACGAGCTCCTGCATATTTGGAACGCTTGGATTGTCGGGGTTCGAAGAATTGAGCATAACTTTTGCACACGATGTCCGTTTAGGGCCCATAAGTGCTTTTCGTAAATGTAGCGACCGTTTTGGATTGAACTCGTGGCTTCGTCGTGATGTATGAGGAATTTTAGCCAAATTTTGAAGAATGAACACTAGCATATTTGGAACGCTTGGATTGTCGGCGTTCGAGGAATTGAGCGTAACTTTTGGAAACGGAGTCTATGTTCGGCCCATAAAGTACTTTTTGGAAATGTAGCGACCGTTTTGGATTGAACTCAGGGCTTCGTCATGATATATGAGGGACTTCGACCATTTTCCAAAGAACGAGCACTTACATTTTTGGAACACTTGGATTGTCGGTGTTCCATGAATTGAGCGTAACTTTTGCACACGGTGTCCGTTCTGAGCCCATAAGTACTTTTCGGAAATGTAGCGACCGTTTTGGATTGAACTCGCGGCTTCGTCGTGACGTATGAGGTATTTCGGCCATTTTTGGAAGAATGAGCACTTGCATATTTCGATTGTCGACGTTCGAAGAATTGAGCATAACTTTTGCACAATGTGTCCGTTTTGGGCCCATATGTACTTTTCGAAATGTAGCGACCGTTTAAGATTGAACTCACGGCTTCATCATGACGTATGAGGGATTTTGACCATTTTTTGAAGAACGAGCACTTACATATTTGGATTGTCGACCCTCGAAGAATTGAGCGTTACTTTTACACATGGTGTTCATTTTGGGACCATAAGTACTTTTCGTAAATGTAGGGACCGTTTTGGATTGAACTCACGACTTCGTTGTGACATATGAGGGATTTTGGCCATTTTTGGAAAAATGAGCACTTGCATATTTGGAACACTTGAATTCTCGGGGTTTGTAGAATTGAGCGTAACTTTTGTACACGGTGTCCGTTATGGGCCCATAAGTGCTTTTCAGAAATGTAATGACCGTTTTGGGTTGAAATCCCAGCTTCACCATAACGTACGAGGGCTTGTGGCCATTCTTTGAAGAACGAGCACTTGCATATGTGGAATGCTTGGATTGTCGACGTTCGAAGAATTAAACGAAACTTATGCACACGATGTCCATTTTGGGCCCGTAAGTACTTTTCGAAAATGTAGGGACCGTTTTGGATTGAACTCACCACTTCATCGTGACCTAAAGGGGATTTTGGCCATTCTTTGAAGAACGAGCCATTGTACATTTGGAACGCTTGGATTGTCGACGTTCGAAGAATTGAGCGTAGTTTTTGCACACGGTGTCCGTTTTGGGCCCATAAGTACTTTTTACTAACCGTTTTGGATTGAACTCACCGCTTCGCCATAATCTATGAGGGATTTAGGCCATTTTTTGAAAAATGAGCACTTGCATATTTGGAACGCTTGGATTGTCGGTGTTCGAAGAATTGAGCGTAACTTTTGCACACGGTGTTCGTTTATGGGCCCATAAGTACTTTTTCGAAATGTAATGACTGTTTTGGGTTGAAATCCTAGCTTCACCATAACGTATGGTGGCTTGTGGCCATTTTTCGAAGAAGGAGCACTTGCATATTTGGAACGCTTGGATTGTCGGCGTTGGAAGAATTGAGCAAAACTTTTGCACACGGTGTCCATTTTGGGCCCATAAGTACTTTTCGAAAATGTAGCGACCGTTTTGGATTGAACTCACTGCTTCATCGTGACGTATGAGGGATTTTGACCATTTTTCGAAGAACGAGCAGTTGCATATTTGGAACGCTTGGATTATCGGCATTCGAAGAATTGAGCGTAAGTTTTGCATACGGTGTCCGTTTTGGGCCCATAAGTACTTTTTGCTAACCGTTTTGGATTGAACTCACCGCTTCGCCGTAATCTATGAGGGATTTAGGCCATTTTTTGAAAAATGAGCACTTGCATATTTGGAACGCTTGGATTGTCGGCGTTCGAAGAATTGAGCGTAACTTTTGCACACGGTGTTCGTTTATGGGCCCATAAGTACTTTTTCGAAATGTAATGACTGTTTTGGGTTGAAATCCTAGCTTCACCATAACGTATGGTGGCTTGTGGCCATTTTTCGAAGAAGGAGCACTTGCATATTTGGAACGCTTGGATTGTCGGCGTTGGAAGAATTGAGCAAAACTTTTGCACACGGTGTCCATTTTTGGCCCATAAGTACTTTTCGAAAATGTAGCGACTGTTTTGGATTGAACTCATTGCTTCATCGTGACGTATGAGGGATTTCGGTCTTTTTTTGAAGAATGAGCAGTTGCATATTTGGAACGCTTGGATTGTCGACGTTCGCAGAATTGAGCATAAGTTTTGCATACGGTGTCCGTTTTGGGCCCATAAGTACTTTTCGGAATGTAGGGACCGTTTTGGATTGAACTCACCACTTCACCATGATCCATGAGGGATTTCAGTCTTTTTTCAAAGAATGAACACTTGCATATTTGGAATGCTTGGATTGTCGGCGTTCGAAGAATTGAGCGTAAATTTTGCACACTGTGTCCGTTTTGGGCCCATAAGTACTTTTCGAAAATGTAGCGACCGTTTTGGATTGAGCTCACGGCTTTGTCATGATGTATGAGGGATTTCATCCAATTTTTGAAGAATGAAAACTTGCATATTTTGAACGCTTGGATTGTCGGCATTTGAAGAATTGAGCGTAACTTTTGGAAATGGAGTCTATGTTGGGCCCATATGTACTTTTCAAAAATGTAGCGACCATTTTGGATTGAACTCACGGCTTCGTTGTGATGTATGAGGGATTTCGGCCGTTTTTTGAAGAACGAGCACTTGCATATTGGGATTGTTGACGCTCAAAGAACTGAGCGTTACTTTTGCACACGTTGTCCATTTTGGGCCCATAAGTACTTTTCGGAAATACCGGGACCGTTTTGGATTGAACTCATGGCTTCGTCGTGACATATGAGAGATTTTTCCCATTTTTGGAAAAATGAGCACTTGCATATTTGGAACGCTTGGATTGTCGGCGTTCGAAGAATTGAGCGTAACTTTTGCACACGGTGTTCGTTTATGGGCCCATAAGTACTTTTTCGAAATGTAATAACTGTTTTGGGTTGAAATCCTAGCTTCACCATAACGTATGGTAGCTTGTGGCCATTTTTCGAAGAAGGAGCACTTGCATATTTGGAACGCATGGATTGTCGGCGTTGGAAGAATTGAGCAAAACTTTTGCACACGGTGTCCATTTTGGGCCCATAAGTACTTTTCGAAAATGTAGCGACCGTTTTGGATTGAGCTCACAACTTTGTCATGATGTATGAGGGATTTCAGCCAATTTTTGAAGAATGAAAACTTGCATATTTTGAACGCTTCGATTGTCGGTATTTGAAAAATTGAGCGTAACTTTTGGAAATGGAGTCTATGTTGGGCCCATATGTACTTTTCAAAAATGTAGCGACCATTTTGGATTGAACTCACGGCTTCGTTGTGATGTATGAGGGATTTCGGCCATTTTTTGAAGAACGAGCACTTGCATATTGGGATTGTTGACGCTCAAAGAACTGAGCGTTACTTTTGCACACGGTGTCCATTTTGGGCCCATAAGTACTTTTCGGAAATGCCGGGATCGTTTTGGATTGAACTCATGGCTTCGTCGTGACATATGAGAGATTTTTCCCATTTTTGGAAAAATGAGCACATGCATATTTGGAACGCTTAGATTGTCAGGGTTCGAAGAATTGAGCGTAACTTTTACACACGGTGTCCGTTATGGGCCCATAAGTACTTTTCGAAAATGTAACGACCATTTTAGGTTGAAATCCCAGCTTTACCATGACGTATGAGGGCTTGTGGCCATTTTTTGAAGAACGAACATTTGCATATTTGGAATGCTTGGACTGTTGACGTTCGAAGAATTGAGCGAAACTTTTGCACACGGTGTCCGTTTTGGGCCTATAAGTACTTTTTGGAAATGTAGCGGCTGTTTTGGATCGAACTCACCGCTTCATCGTGACGTATGAGAGATTTCGGCCATTTTTTGAAGAACGATCACTTGCATATTTGGAATGCTTGGATTATCGGCGTTCGAAGAATTGAGCGTAAGTTTTGCATACGGTGTCCATTTTGGGCCCATAAGTACTTTTCGAAAATGTAGGGACCATTTTGGATTGAACTCACCGCTTTGCCATGATCTATGAGGGATTTCGCCATTTTTTAAAGAACGAACACTTGCATATTTGGAATGCTTGGATTGTCGGCGTTCGAAGAATTGGGCGTAACTTTTGCACACGGTGTCCGTTTTGGGCCCATAAATACTTTTCGAAAATGTAGCAACCGTTTTGGATTGAACTCATGGCTTCGTCATGATGTATGAGGGATTTTAGCCAATTTTCGAAAAACAAACACTTGCATATTTGGAACGCTTGGATTGTCGGCGTTCGAAGAATTGAGCGTAACTTTTGGAAATGGTGTCTATGTTGGGCTCGTAAAGTACCTTTTGGAAATATAGCGATCGTTTTGGATTGAACTCACTGCTTTATCATAACGTATTAGGGATTTTGGCCATTTCTCAAAGAGCGAGCAGTTGCATATTTGGAACGCTTGGATTTTCGACTTTCGAAGAATTGAGCGTAAGTTTTGCATATGGTGTCTGTTTAGGGCCTATAAGTACTTTTCGGAAATGTAGGGACTGTTTTGGATTGAACTCACCACTTCGTCATGATCTATGAGGTATTTCACCCATTTTTCGACGAACGAGCACTTACATATTTGGATTGTCGACGTTCGAAGAAATTGAGCGTAATTTTTGCACACAGTGTCCATTTCGGGCCCATAAGTACTTTTCAAAAATGTAGTGACCATTTTAGATTGAACCATGACTTCATCGTGACGTATGAGGGATTTCGTCCATTTTTTGAAGAACAAGCACTTGCATATTTGGAACGCTTGGATTGCCGGCGTTTGAAGAATTGAGCGTAACTTTGGCACACGGTGTCCGTTTTGGTCCCTTAAGTACTTTTCGGAAATGTAGCGACCGTTTTGGATTGAACTCACCACTTCGTCGTGACATATGAGGGATTTGGCCATTTTTCGAAGGACGAGCATTTGTATATTTGGAAAGCTTGGATTGTCGGCATTCGAAGAATTGAGCGTAACTTTTGCATACAGTGTCCGTTTTGGGCCCATTAGTACTTTTCGGAAATGTAGGGACCGTTTTGGATTGAACTCACCACTTCATCGTGACCTAAAGGGGATTTTGGCCATTCTTTGAAGAACGAGCCCTTGTACATTTGGAACGCTAGGATTGTCGACGTTCGAAGAATTGAGCGTAGTTTTTGCACACGGTGTCCGTTTTAGGCCCATAAGTACTTTTCGAAAATGTAGCGACAGTTTTAGATTGTACTCACGGCTTCATCATGATGTATGAGGAATTTCGACTATTTTTCGAAGAACGAGCACTTGCATATTTGGATTGTCGACGTTCGAAGAATTGAGCGTAACTTTTGCACACGGTGTCCATTTTTGGCCCACAAGCACTTTTCGAAAATGTAGGGACCATTTTTTATTGAGCTCATGGCTTCACCTTGACATATGAGAGACTTTGGCCATTTTGGAAAAATGAGCACTTGGAAATTTGGAGCGCTTGGATTGTCGGCGTTCGAAGAATTGAGCGTAACTTTTGCACACGGTGTCCGTTATGGGCCCATAAGTACTTTTCGAAAATGTAACGACCATTTTGGGTTGAAATCCCAGCTTCACCATGACGTATGAGGTCTTGTGGCCAGTTTTCGAAGAACGAGCACTTGCATATTTGGAACGCTTGGATTGTCGGCGTTCGAAGAATTGAGCGAAACTTTAGCACATGGTGTCCGTTTTGGGCCCATAAGTAATTTTTAGAAATGTAGCGACCGGTTTGGATTGAACTCACCGCTTCGTCGTGACGTATGAGGGATTTTGGCCATTTTTTGAAGAACGAACAGTTGCATATTTGGAATGCTTGGATTGTTGGCGTTCAAAGAATTGAGCGTAACTTTTGCATACGGTGTCCGTTTTGGGCCCATTAGTTCTTTTCATAAATGTAGGGACCATTTTGGATTGAACTCACTGCTTCATCGTGACCTAAAGGGGATTTCGGCCATTCTTTGGAGAATAGCACTTGTACATTTGGAACGCTTAGATTGTCGACGTTCGAAGAATTGGGTGTAGTTTTGCACACGGTGTTCGTTTTAGGCCCATAAGTACTTTTCGGAAATGTAGCGATAGTTTTAGATTGAACTCACGGCTTCGTCGTGATGTATGTGGGATTTCGACTATTTTTCGACATTCGAAGAATTGAGCATAACGTTTGCAAACGGTGTCCATTTTGGGCCCACAAGCACTTTTCGAAAATGTAGGGACCATTTTGTATTGAACTCATGGCTTCACCGTGACATATGAGAGATTTTGCCCACTTTAGGAAAATGAGCACTTGCAAATTTGGAGCGCTTGGATTGTCATCGTTCGAAGAATTGAGCGTAACTTCTGCACATGGTGTCCGTTATGGGCCCATAAGTACTTTTCAAAAATGTAACGACCGTTTTGGGTTGAAATCCCATCTTCACCATGACGTATGAGGGCTTGTGGCCATTTTTCAAAGAATGAGCACTTGCATATTTGGAACGTTTGGCTTGTGGCCATTTTTTGAAGAATGAGCACTTGATATTTGGAACCCTTGAATTGTCGGCGTTCGAAGAATTGAGCGAAACTTTAGCACACGGTGTCCGTTTGGGGCCCATAAGTACATTTCGAAAATGTAACGACTGGTTTGGATTGAACTCACCACTTCGTCGTGACGTATGAGGGATTTCGGCCATTTTTCGAAGAACGAACAGTTACATATTTGTAACGCTTGGATTGTCGGCGTTCGAAGAATTGAGCGTAAGTTTTGCATACGCTGTTCGTTTTGGGCCCATAAGTACTTTTAGAAAATGTAGGGACCTTTTTGGATTGAACTCGTGGCTTCGCCATGATCTATGAGGGATTTCGGACATTTTTCGAAGAACGAGCACTTGCACATTTGGAACGCTTAGATTGTCGACGTTCGAAGAATTGAGCGCAGTTTTTGCACACGGTGTCTGTTTTGGGCCCATAAGTACTTTTTCGAAATGTAGCGACCATTTTGGATTGAACTCACCACTTCGTTGTGACATATGAGGGATTTTGGCCGTTTTCAGAAGAACGAGCTCTTACATATTTTGATTGTCGTTGTTTGAAGAATTAAGCGTAACTTTTGCACACTGTGTCCATTTTGGGCCCATAAGTACTTTTCGAAAATGTAGCGACAGTTTTAGATTGTACTCATAGCTTCGTCGTGATGTTTGAGGGATTTCAACCATTTTTCGAAGAACGAGCACTTGCATATTTGGATTGTCGACCTTCGAAGAATTGAGCGTAACTTTTGCACACGGTGTCCATTTTGGGCCCACAAGTACTTTTCGAAAATGTAGGGACCATTTTGTATTGAACTCATGGCTTCACCGTGACATATGAGGGATTTTGGCCATTTTTGGAAAAATGAGCACTTGCAATTTTGGAACGCTTAAATTGCCGGCATTCGAAGAATTGAGCGTAACTTTTGCGCACGGTGTCCGTTATGGGCCCATAAGTACTTTTCGAAAATGTAACGACCATTTTGGGTTGAAATCCCAGCTTTACCATGACGTATGAGGCTTATGGCCATTTTTCGAAGAACGAGCACTTGCATATTTGGAACGCTTGGATTGTCGGCGTCCGAAGAATTGAGCGAAACTTTAGCACACGGTGTCCGTTTTGGGCCCATAAGTACTTTTCGGAAATGTAGCGATCGATTTGGATTGAACTCACCGCTTCGTCATAATGTATGAGAGATTTTGGCCGTTTTTCGAAGAATGAACAGTTGCATTTTTGGAATGCTTGGATTGTCGACGTTCGAAGAATTGAGCGTAACTTTTGCACACTGTGTCCATTTTGGGCCCACAAGTACTTTTCGAAAATGTAGCAACCGTTTTGGATTGAACTCACGGCTTCGTCTTGAGGTATGAGGGATTTCAACCAATTTTCAAAGAATGAACACTTGCATATTTGGAATGCTTGGATTGTCGACGTTCGAAGAATTGAGCTTAACTTTTGCAAACGGGGTCTATGTTGGGCCCGTAATGTACTTTTTCGAAATGTAGCGATCGTTTTGGATTGAACTCATGCCTTCGTCGTGACATATGAGGGACTTCGGCTATTTTTCGAAGAACGATCACTTGCATATTTGGAACACTTGGACAGTCGGCGTTCGAAGAATTGAGCGTAACTTTTGTACACGATGTCTGTTTTGTGCCCATAAGTACTTTTTTGAAATGTAGCGACCATTTTGGATTGAACTCACTGCTTCATCATGACGTATGAGGGATTTCGGCCATTTTTCGAAGAACGAACAGTTGCATATTCGGAACGCTTGGATTTTCGGCCTTCGAAGAATTGAGCGTAAGTTTTGCATACGCTGTCCGTTTAGGGCCCATAAGTACTTTTCGAAAATGCAGAGACCATGTTGGATTGAACTCACTGCTTCATCATGATCTATGAGGGATTTTACCTATTTTTCGAAGAATGAACACTTGCATATTTGGATTGTTGACGTTCGAAGAAATTGAGCGTAAGTTTTGCACACAGTGTCCATTTTGGGCCCAAAAGTACGTTTCGAAAATGTAGTGACCGTTTTAGATTGAACCATGGCTTCATCATGACGTATGAGGGATTTCAGCCATTTTTCGAAGTACAAGCACTTGCATATTTGGAACACTTGGATTGTCAGCGTACGAAGAATTGAGCGTAACTTTTGCACACGGTGTCCGTTATTGGCTCATAAGTACTTTTCGGAAATGTAGCCACCATTTTGGATTGAACTCACAGCTTCGTCATGACGTATGAGGGATTTTGGCCATTTTTAAAAGAATGAGCACTTGCATATTTTGATTGTCGACGTTCAAAGAATTGAGCGTAACTTTTGCACACTGTGTCTGTTTTGGGCCCATAAGTACTTTTCAGAAATTTAGTGACCGTTTTAGATTGAACTCAAGGCTTCGTCGTGACGTATGACGGATTTCGACCATTTTTTGAAGAACGATCACTTGCATATTTGGATTGTCGACGTTCGAAGAATAGAGCGTTACTTTTGCGCACGGTGTCCATTTTGGGCCCATAAGTACTTTTCGAAAATGTAGGGACTGTTTTGGATTGAACTCACAGCTTCATCGTGACATATGAGGGATTTTGGCCATTTTTGGAAAAATGAGCACTTGCATATTTTGATTGCCGACGTTCGAAGAATTGAGCGTAACTTTTGCACACTATGTCCGTTTTGGGCCCGTAAGTACTTTTCAAAAATGTAGCGACCGTTTTAGATTGAACTCATGGCTTCGTCGTGATGTATGAGGGATTTCGACCATTTTTCGATGGACGAGCACTTGCATATTTGGATTGTTGACGTTCGAAGAATTGAGCGTAACTTTTGCACACGGCGTCCATTTCGGGCCCATAAGTACTTTTCGAAAATGTAGGGACAGTTTTGGATTGAACTCATGGCGTCATCGTGACATATGAGGGATTTTGGCCATTTTTGGAAAAACGAGCACTTGCATATTTGCAATGCTTGGAGTGTCGGCGTTCGAAGAATTGAGCGTAACTTTTGCACATGGTGTCCGTTATGGGCCCATAAGTACTTTTCGAAAATGTAACAATCGTTTTTGGTTGAAATTCCAGCATCACAATGACGTATGAGGGCTTGTGGCCATTTTTCAAAGAACAAGTACTTGCGTATTTGGAATGTTTGGATTGTCGTCGTTCAAAGAATTGAGCGTAACTTTTGGAAACGGTGTCTATGTTGGGCCCATAAAGTACTTTTTAGAAATGTAGCTATCGTTTTGGATGAACTCACGGCTTTGTCGTGACGTATGAGGGACTTCGGCCATTTTTCGAAGAATGAGCACTTGCATATTTGGAACACTTGGACTGTCAGCGTTCGAAAAATTGAGCATAACTTTTGCACACAATGTCTATTTTGGGTCCATAAGTTCTTTTCTGAAATGTAGCGACCGTTTTGGATTGAACTCACCGCTTCATCATGACGTATGAGGGATTTCGACAATTTTTTGAAGAACGAGTAGTTGTATTTTTGGAACGTTTAGATTTTCAGCGTACGAAGAATTGAGCGTAAGTTTTACATACGGTGTCCGTTTAGGGCCCATAAGTACTTTTCGGTAATGTAGGGACCATTTTGGATTGAACTCATCACGTCGCCGTGATCTATGAGGGATTTGCCCATTTTTCAAAGAACGAGCACTTGCATATTTGGATTGTCGACGTTCGAAGAAATTGAGCGTAACTTTTGCACACAGTGTCGGTTTTGGGCCCATAAGTACTTTTCAGAAATGTAGCGACCTTTTTAGATTGAACCATGTGTTTGTCATGACGTATGGGGGATTTCAGCCATTTTTCGAAGAACAAGCACTTGCATATTTGGAACGCTTGGATTGTCGGCGTTCGAAGAATTGAGTGTAACTTTTGCACACGGTGTCCGTTTTGGTCCCATAAGTACTTTTTGGAAATGTAGCGACCCTATTGGACTAAACTCACCACTTCGTCGTGACGTATGAGGGATTTTGGCCATTTTTTGAAGAACGAGCATTTGTATATTTGGAAAGCTTGAATTGTCGACGTTCGAAGAATTGAGCGTAACTTTTGCATACGGTGTCCGTTTTGGGCCCATAAGTACTTTTCCGAAATGTAGGGACCATTTTGGACTGAACTCACCACTTCACTGTGACCTAAGAGGGATTTCGACCATTTATCAAAGAACGAGCACTTGTATATTTAGAACGCTTGGATTGTCGGCGTTCTAAGATTTGAGCGTAACATGGTGTTCGTTTTGGACCCATAAGTACTTGTTGGAAATGTAGCGACCGTTTTGGATTGAACTCGCCCCTTCGTCGTGACGTATGAGAGATTTTGGCCATTTTTGGAAGAATGAGCACTTGCAAATTTCGATTGTCGATATTCGAAGAATTGAGCGTAACTTTTGCACGTTGTGTCCGTTTTGGGCCCATAAGTACTTTTCGGAAATGTAGTGACCGTTTTGGATTGAACTCATGACTTCGTCATGATGTATGAGGGATTTCGATCGCTTTTCGAAGAACGAGCACTTGGATATTTGGATTGTCGACGTTCGAAGAATTGAGCGTAACTTTTGCACACGGTGTCCATTTTGGGTCCATGACTACTTTTCGAAAATGTAGGGACTGTTTTGGATTGAACTCATGGCTTTGTCGTGACATATGAGGGATTTTGGCCATTTTTGGAAAAACGAGCACTTGCATATTTGGAATGCTTGGATTGTTGGCGTTCGAAGAATTGAGCGTAACTTTTGCACACAGTGTCCGTTATGGGCCCATAAGTTCTTTTCGGAAATGTAATGACCATTTGATTGAAATCCCAGCTTCACCATGATGTATGAGGGCTTGTAGCCATTTTTCGAAGAACAAGCACTTGCATATTTGGAACGCTTGGATTGTCGGCGTTCGAAGAATTGAGCGTAAGTTTTGTACACAGTGTCCGTTTTGGGCCCATAAGTACTTTTCGAAAATGTAAGGACCATTTTGGATTGAACTCACCACTTCACCGTGATCTATGAGGGATTTTTGCAATTTTTCGAAGAACGCTTTCATATTTGGATTGTCGATGTTCAAAGAAATTTAGCGTAACTTTTGTACACAATGTTTGTTTTGGACCCATAAGTACTTTTTGAAAATGTGGCGATCGTTTTAAATTGAACTAATGGCTTCATCGTGACGTATTTGGAATTTCGGCCATTTGTCAAAGAACAAGCACTTGCATAGTTGGAATGTTTGGATTGTCGACGTTCGAAGATTTGAGCGTAACTTTTGCACACGGTGTCCGTTTTGGGGCCATAGTACATTTCGAAAATGTAATGACCGTTTTAGATTGAGCTCACGGCTTCGTCATGACGTATGAGGGATTTTAGTTATTTTTCAAAGAATAAGCACTTGCATATTTGGAATGCTTGGATTGTCGGTGTTCGAAGAATTGAGCGTAACTTTTGGAACGGTGTCTATGTTGGGCCCATCAAGTACTTTTTGGAAATGTAGCGACCGTTTTGGATTGAACTCACAGCTTCGTCGTGACGTATGAGGGGTTTCGACCATTTTTCGAAGAAACAATACTTGCATATTTGGATTGTCAACGTTCGAAGAATTTTGCGCACGGTGTCTATTTTGGGCCCATAAGTACTTTTCGTAAATGTAGTGACTGTTTTCGATTGACCTCATGGCTTCATCATGACGTATGAGGGATTTTGGCTATTTTTCGAAGAATGAGCAATTGCATATTTGGATTGTCGACGTTCGAAGAATTTAGCGTAACTTTTACGCACGGTGTCTGTTTTAGGTGCATAGGTACTTTTCGGAAATGTAGCAACCGTTTTAGGTTGAACTCACCGCTTCGTCGTGATATATGAGGGATTTCGACCGTTTTTCACAGAACGAGCACTTTCATATTTGGAACGATTGGATTGTTGGCGTTCGAAGAATTGAATATAACTTTTGCACATGGTGTCCTTTTTGGGCCTATAAGTACTTTTTGAAAATGTAGCAGCCATTTTGGATTGAACTCACGGCTTCATTGTGACGTATGAGGGATTTTGGCTATTTCTTGAAGAACGAGCACTTGCATATTTTGATTGTCGGAGTTCAAAAAATTGAGCGCAACTTTTGTAGACGGTGTCGGTTTTGGGCCCATAAGTACTTTTCGGAAATGTTGCGACCATTTTGGATTAAACTTATGGCTTTGTTGTGATGTATGAGGGATTTTGGCCATTTTTCGAAGAACGAGCATTTGCATATTTGGAATGCTTGGATTGTCGACGTTCGAAGAATTGAGCGTAACTTTTGCACGCAGTGTCCGTTTTGGGCCTATAAGTACTTTTCGAAAATGTAGCGACCATTTTGGATTGAACTCACGGCTTCGTAGTAACGTATGAGGAATTTTGGCCATTTTTCAAAGAACGAGCAGTTGCATAGTTGGAATGCTTGGATTGTCGGCGTTCGAAGAATTGAGCGTAACTTTTGCATACGGTGTCCGTTTTGGGCCCATAAGTACTTTTCAGAAATGTAGGGACCATTTTAGATTGAACTCATCACTTCGTCGTGACCTGTGAGGGATTTTGGCAATTTTTCAAAGAACGAACACTTGCATATTTGGAAAGCTTGGATTGTCAGCGTTAGAAGAATTGAGCGTAACTTTTGCACACGATATCCGTTTTGGGCCCATAAGTACTTTTTGTAAATGTAGAGATCATTTTGGATTGAACTCACCACATCGTCATGACGTATGAGGGATTTTGGCCATTTTTCAAAAACGAACACTTGCATATTTGGATTGTCAGCATTCGAAGAATTGAGCGTAACTTTTGCAGATGGTGTCCATTTCTGGCCCGTAATTACTTTTCGAAAGTGTTGCGACCGTTTTGGATTGAATTCATGGCTTCGTTGTGATGTATGAGGAATTTTGGCCATTTTTCGAAGAACGAGCACTTGCATATTTGGAACGCTTGGATTTTCGGCATTCGAAGAATTGAACGTAACTTTTGCACAAGGTGTCCATTTTGGGCCTATAAGTACTTTTCAAAAATGTAGCGACCATTTTGGATTTAACTCGCGGCTTTGACGTGACGTATGAGGAATTTTGGCCATTTTTTGAAGAACGAGCACTTACATATTTTGAACGCTTAGATTGTCGGTGTTCGAAGATTTGAGCTTAACTTTTGAACACGGTGTCTGTTTTGGGCCCATAAATACTTTTCAGAAATGTGGAGATCATTTTGGATTGAAATCACGGCTTCGTCGTGACGTATGAGGAATTTTGGCCATTTTCGAAAGAACGAGCACTTGCATATTTGGATTTTCGATGTTCGAAGAATTGAGCCTAACTTTTGCATACAGTGTCCGTTTTGGGCCCACAAGTACCTTTCGAAAATGTAGCGACCGTTTTAGATTGAACCCATGGCTTTGTCGTGACGTACGAGAGATTTCAACCGTTTATTGACGAACGAGCACTTGCATATTTGGAATGTCGACATTCAAAGAATTGAAAGTAACTTTTGCCCGCGATGTCCGTTTTGGGCCCATAAGTACTTTTCGAAAATGTAACGACTGTTTTGGATTGAACTCATGGCTTCATCGTGACATATGAGGGATTTCGGCCATTTTTAGGAGAACAAGCACTCGCATATTTGGAATGCTTGGATTGTCCGCGTTCGAAGAATTCAGCGTAACTTTTGCACACGGTGTCCGTTATGGGCCCATATGTACTTTTCGGAAGTGTAACAACCGTTTTGGGTAGAACTCCCAGCTTCACCATGATGTATGAGGGCTTGTGGCCATTTTTCGAAGAATGAGCACTTGCATATTTGGAACGCCTAGATTGTCGGCGTTCGAAGAATTGAGCGTAACTTTTGCACACGGTGTCCGTTTTGGGCCCATAAGTACTTTTTGGAAATGTAGCGACCATTTTGGATTGAACTCACTGCTTCGTCGTGGCATTTGAGGAATTTCGGCCATTTTTGAAGAACGAGCAGTTGCATATTTGGAACGCTTGGATTGTCGGCGTTCGAAGAATTGAGCGTCACTTTTGCATACTATGTTCGTTTTGGGCCCATAAGTAGTATTCGAAAATGTTGGGACCATTTTAGATTGAACTCACGGCTTCGTCATGACCAATGAGGGATTTCGGCCATTTTTTGAAGAACGAGCACTTGCATATTTGGAACGCTTGGATTGTCAGCGTTAGAAGAATTGAGGGTAACTTTTTCACACAGTGTCCATTTTGTGCGCATAAGTACTTTTCGAAAATATAGCGACCGTTTTGGATAGAACTCACCGCGTCCTCATGACGTAGGAGGGATTTCGGCCGTTTTCGGAAGAATGAGCACTTACATATTTGGATTTTCGACGTTCGAAGAATTGAGCGTAACTTTTGCACGCAGTGTCCGTTTTGGGCCTATAAGTACTTTTCGAAAATGTAGCGACCGTTTTGGATTGAACTCATGGCTTCGTAGTAACGTATGAGGAATTTTGGCCATTTTTCAAAGAATGAGCAGTTGCATATTTGGAACGCTTGGATTGTCGGCGTTCGAAGAATTGAGCGTAACTTTTGCACACGGTGTCCGTTTTGGGCCCATAAGTACTTTTTGGAAATGTAGCGACCATTTTGGATTGAACTCACTGCTTCGTCGTGGCATTTGAGGAATTTCGGCCATTTTTGAAGAACGAGCAGTTGCATATTTGGAACGCTTGGATTGTCGGCGTTCGAAGAATTGAGCGTCACTTTTGCATACTATGTTCGTTTTGGGCCCATAAGTAGTATTCGAAAATGTTGGGACCATTTTAGATTGAACTCACGGCTTCGTCATGACCAATGAGGGATTTCGGCCATTTTTTGAAGAACGAGCACTTGCATATTTGGAACGCTTGGATTGTCAGCGTTAGAAGAATTGAGGGTAACTTTTTCACACAGTGTCCATTTTGTGCGCATAAGTACTTTTCGAAAATATAGCGACCGTTTTGGATAGAACTCACCGCGTCCTCATGACGTAGGAGGGATTTCGGCCGTTTTCGGAAGAATGAGCACTTACATATTTGGATTTTCGACGTTCGAAGAATTGAGCGTAACTTTTGCACGCAGTGTCCGTTTTGGGCCTATAAGTACTTTTCGAAAATGTAGCGACCGTTTTGGATTGAACTCATGGCTTCGTAGTAACGTATGAGGAATTTTGGCCATTTTTCAAAGAACGAGTAGTTGCATATTTGGAACGCTTGGATTGTCGGCGTTCGAAGAATTGAGCGTAACTTTTGCACACGGTGTCCGTTTTGGGCCCATAAGTACTTTTTGGAAATGTAGCGACCATTTTGGATTGAACTCACTGCTTCGTCGTGGCATTTGAGGAATTTCGGCCATTTTTGAAGAACGAGCAGTTGCATATTTGGAACGCTTGGATTGTCGGCGTTCGAAGAATTGAGCGTCTGAAACTTGTGAATTTCTTTTGAATGCTATATTACTACTAATTGATCATGTGCACTGAAGATAATCTTTAACTGTACTTTTTTTTCAAGCCAATTGCATTCAAGCTAAGGTTTTTTGTTTTCTACAATTAACATAATTTACACAAAATTAAGTGGATAATCTCTCAATTTAGCAATAAATAAATAATAGTAAGAGTTTCAAATTAGAACATAAAATGCACTTATCAGTGGTCACTATTAGCATCAATAAGTTTTTATGGATGGAATAAATTTTAGAGACTAACAGAATAAATGTTACAAAGTTTAGTGATTAAATATAGACATTTTAAATTTTTGACTTTTTACTGGTATGCCAGTAAATTTAGGAAGAACAGGATTTTAACCTAAACCTTAATTACTGTTTTAATGATCCCCACCTCTTAGTTTAAACAATAAATCAAAGAATTCATCTCTAAGTACTAGGCCAGTCTGCCTGCCCTAAGGCTTGAACAAAGCTTGGCCCTGGACGTTAAGCAGATCGACCTGCCTTTTCCCGGCGGTCATCCATTTGGGGCCTTAAATTTTCTCATAGTCTATACTGGTAAAATGGGCTAAAATGAAGAAAAATATAAAGTAGAAATTCCATTCAAAAAGTTTGAACATTGAAGCCAAGGAACACTATGTCCATATGTCCGAGAAGTTCAATAACAAAGATGGGAGCTAGATTACAGAATTCTTTATGACTGGTATTCTTTGTTTTATCATTTATTTTTTTTATTAATACGTCCATGTATGCTTGTAATGGAAGTAGTATTTCTATGCTGGCAAGTTTCATCTCTCATTTGAAGGAGTTGTAAATTTGACGGTTAAGGTCTATGTTCACCTCTTAGTTGTACTTTTTTCGTATCAATAAAGATGGTAGGGGTATTCTCCCCGATATTGAGTTTTAGCTTTAATGGTGTGTTAATTTCCAAGAAAAAGGGAAGTTTGAAAATTCCCTTTGCTAGCTTTTCTTGCTGAGAAAGTCCTATTTTTATCTTTTTCTCTCATTTATTGGATTAACTATTCTTTTATTTTCTTCTTCTTCACACTGCTTTAGTAATTCTATCTTCTCTTTTTCTCCAAGAATATCTCCCCCTTTTTTTTTTTTTTTTTTGGGTGGGGGGGGGGGGGGGGGGGGGGATGATACAATCATGTAGTTTCTGTTTCTTTTGATCTACTTTTGTTTTCTTATTTTATTTAACGGTACCGATGATCCCCGTTCATATAAACAAGATTACCATACCCCCGTTTGAGCCACATTATTGTAAAAATGAGAATGAAAAATATAGTCGTTATGATCCCTACACAAGAGATAAAAAGTCAAATATTGTGATTTGATGTGATGGATAATTGTTATATTTTTCATTTTAATAAAGAAATAAGGGGCTCAAACAAGGCCAAAATTAAGAAAAACTTAATAGTGACCATACAATAAATAGAATAATAAGTGATTAAAATTACTTGAAACTGTTTAAGTTTTTTTATTTACTAATCAATTTGTATGCAGGAGATGAAAGAGATGAAATATGAAGCCCAAAATCCCAGCAACATATAATCTTAAGTTTTTTATTTACTAATCAATCTGTCGGGTTGGTTCTCTTATCCACGATACATTATAAATATATATTGATTTCCTCTAAAAAATTACTTCTAAAACTCATGACTTAAACACAACACTTTAATTTTTTAGTGCAAAATAAACTTATATGTATATAACCATATAAGTTACTTTTATCGATGCACATTTCGAGGATTTTACGAGTATTATATATTCACCACTCAAATTTATTTATTTATAATTTAAGTTGTTTATAAATACTTTCTAAACATAATTTACTGATTGAATTTAAATTAAAATAGGCCTGTAAAATAAGTGATTTTCCAACGGGGTTATTCAAGTTAGACTCGTTCAGCTCATCATGGAAAATAAAAAATATATATATCGTTTATAAACTTTCATTTGAGTCCTCAGCAGGGGCGGACCCACATGGGGTCATGTGGGGTCAGATGACCCCTCAAAATTTTGGATTTTTTTTTCTTTTTTTTAATTTTTTTTTTCAAAAAATGGTTGTTTTAACTCGTTTTCGACCCACTTTAATACATACCAAATGAAAACGAAATATTGCATTCTTAATATCATCTTTAAGAATTCATGGCCTAATTTTTCGCTTCTTAATGGTGTGCGAAATGATCGACCATAACAAAAGATACGATGTATTAAACTTTTGACCTTACAACCCAAAACGGTTGGGTCCGTCCCTGGTCCTCAGGGTTGCAGGCCAGCGGGAGAGATTCAATCCATAACACTAACACAAAAAAGCTAATATACAAGTTTTTGGTGTCAATTGAAAATTTCATCTTTGACCATTTTTCAACCTCAAATTTTATTTGTTTCGACTGTTTGTAGTCCCCGAGGGTCGGCAGATTCACGTTTTATGCAGAGAGGATAAGATAACTTTTCCTAGGATACTTTGATCGAAGGGTGCCTATAAATAAGCTCAAAACTGAATCTTATTTCCAAATTCCATTTCCACTACTAATTTAGTTCAAAATGGCGAAAAACACTCTTATTCAGCATTGTAGCTCTCAGTTTCTGCAGCGGTTCCTCTGCATTTCAGCCTGCACCTCTGCAAGATTTCTATGTTGCAGATGCTGCTGCCTCAGATAATATATTTATTAGCATTCAATGTTATACTTTCTGTTTATGAAAATAAATGGCAGAACTAAATTCGGGTTAATTTTTAGTTTGGCCAAGTCAAAGGGGCAATTTTTCACTTTAACAAAAAAAAATTTGCCTATCACCAAAGTAGCCTTTCATTGAATAAAAGACAAAAATACACTTAAGAAGTTTATATAATTACAAAAATAGAATTTTGTTTCAAAAGACAAAAATACCCTTTAACTTACAAATTAAAAAATCAAACACTTTTCACTATATATTTAATTATTTATTTTAAACAATTACTTAAATTAAAAAAATTAATATTAAATTTACTTTCTTGTTTAAATATTTCATTAATTAATATCTTAATCGATTATGTATATTATTTATTTAATATTTAATTTCTTTATTTAATTATTTATTTAATCACTTGCTTAAATAAAAAGTTAATATTTAATTTGATTTCTCATTTAAATATTTTATTAATTTATTATCTTAATTGATTATGTATATTTAATAAATTATTTAATTATTTATTTTAAACACTTATTCAAATAAAAAATTAATATTTAATTTGGTTTCTTTTTTAAATATTTCATTAATTAATTATC
>NW_019234052.1:255657-255888 GCF_002742605.1 Olea europaea var. sylvestris
AGTTATGTATGTTATTTATTTATTGTTTAATTACTTTGTTTAATTATTTATTTAATCACTTAATTAAATAAAAAATTAATATTTAATTTAATTTCTCATTTAGATATTTCATTAATTAATTATCTTAATTGGTTTTATGTATTTAAAATTTAATAACTTTATTTAATTATTTATTTAATCACTTATTTAAATAAAGAATTAGTATTTATTTTAATTTCTTATTTAAATATT
>NW_019234052.1:257456-267849 GCF_002742605.1 Olea europaea var. sylvestris
CGCGATGTCCGTTTTGGGCCCATAAGTACTTTTCGAAAATGTAACGACTGTTTTGGATTGAACTCATGGCTTCATCGTGACATATGAGGGATTTTGGCCATTTTTAGGAGAACAAGCACTCGCATATTTGGAATGCTTGGATTGTCCGCGTTCGAAGAATTCAGCGTAACTTTTGCACACGGTGTCCGTTATGGGCCCATATGTACTTTTCGGAAGTGTAACAACCGTTTTGGGTAGAACTCCCAGCTTCACCATGATGTATGAGGGCTTGTGGCCATTTTTCGAAGAATGAGCACTTGCATATTTGGAACGCCTAGATTGTCGGCGTTCGAAGAATTGAGCGTAACTTTTGCACACGGTGTCCGTTTTGGGCCCATAAGTACTTTTTGGAAATGTAGCGACCATTTTGGATTGAACTCACTGCTTCGTCGTGGCATTTGAGGAATTTCGGCCATTTTTGAAGAACGAGCAGTTGCATATTTGGAACGCTTGGATTGTCGGCGTTCGAAGAATTGAGCGTCACTTTTGCATACTATGTTCGTTTTGGGCCCATAAGTAGTATTCGAAAATGTTAGGACCATTTTAGATTGAACTCACGGCTTCGTCATGACCAATGAGGGATTTCGGCCATTTTTTGAAGAACGAGCACTTGCATATTTGGAACGCTTGGATTGTCAGCGTTAGAAGAATTGAGGGTAACTTTTTCACACAGTGTCCATTTTGTGCGCATAAGTACTTTTCGAAAATATAGCGACCGTTTTGGATAGAACTCATCGCTTCCTCGTGACGTAGGTGGGATTTCGGCCGTTTTCGGAAGAATGAGCACTTACATATTTGGATTTTCGACGTTCGAAGAATTGAGCGTAACTTTTGCACGCAGTGTCCGTTTTGGGCCTATAAGTACTTTTCAAAAATGTAGCGACCGTTTTGGATTGAACTCACGGCTTCGTAGTAACGTATGAGGAATTTTGGCCATTTTTCAAAGAATGAGCAGTTGCATATTTGGAACGCTTGGATTGTCGGCGTTCGAAGAATTGAGCGTAACTTTTGGAAACGGTGTTTACGTTGGGCCCATAAAGTACTTTATGGAAATGTAGCGATCGTTTTGGATTGAACTCATGGCTTCGTCATGACGTATGAGGGACTTCGGCCATTTTTCAAAGAACGAGCACTTGCATATTTGGAACACTTGGATTGCCGGCGTTCGAAGAATTGAGCGTAACTTTTGCACACTGTGTCCGTTTTGGGCCCATAAGTACTTTTCAAAAATGTAGCAATCGTTTTGGATTGAACTCACCACTTCGTTGTGACGTATGAGGGATTTCAACCATTTTTTGAAGAATGAGCAGTTGCATATTTGGAACTCTTGGATTGTCGGCGATCAAAGAATTAAGCGTAAGTTTTGCATACGGTGTTCGTTTTGGGTCCATGAGTACTTTTCGGAAATGTAGGGACATTTTGGATCGAACTCATCGCCTCTCCATAATCTATGAGGGATTTCGCCCATTTTTCGAAGAACGAGCACTTGCATATTTGGATTGTCGACGTTCGAAGAAATTGTGCGTAACTTTTGCACACAGTGTTCGTTTTGGGCCCATAGGTACTTTTCGGAAATGTAGCGACCATTTTAGATCGGACCATGGCTTCGTCATGACATGTGAGGGATTTCGGCCATTTTTTGAAGAATGAGCACTTGCATATTTGGAACGATTTGATTGTTGGCGTTCACGGTGTTCGTTTTAGCCCCATAAGTACTTTTCGAAAATGTAGCGACCGTTTTGGACTGAATTCACCACTTCATCATGCCGTATGAGGGATTTCGGCCATTTTTCAAAGAACGAGCATTTGCATATTCGGAAAGCTTAGATTGTCGACATTCAAAGAATTGAGTGTAACTTTTGCATACGGTGTCCCTTTTGGGCCCATAAGTACTATTTGGAAATGGAGCGAGCATTTTGGATTGAACACACTACTTCATCATGACGTATGAGGGATTTCGGCCATTTTCGGAAGAATGAGCACTTGCATATTTCAATTATCGACGTTCAAAGAATTGAGCGTAAGTTTTTCACACTATGTCCATTTTGGGCCCATAAGTACTTTTTGGAAATTTAGCGACCGTTCTAGATTGAACACATGGCTTAGTCATGACGTACGAGGGATTTCAACTATTTTTCGAAGAACGAGCACTTGCATATTCGGATTGTCGACGTTCGAAGAATTGAGTGTAACTTTTGCACCTGGTGTCCATTTTGGGCCCATAATTACTTTTCGAAAGTGTAGGGACCATTTTGGATTGAACTCACGGTTTCGTCGTGACATATGAGGGATTTTGGCTATTTTCGGAAAAACGAGCACTTGCATATTTGGAACGCTTGGATTGTCAGGGTTCGAAGAATTGAGCGTAACTTTTGCACACGGTGTCCGTTATGGGCCCATATGTACTTTTCGAAAATGTAACGACCATTTTGGGTTGAAATCCCAGCTTTACCATGACGTATGAGGGCTTGTGGCCGTTTTTTGAAGAACGAGCACTCGCATATTTGGAACGCTTGTATTGTCGATGCTCGAAGAATTGAGCGAAACTTTTGCACACGATGTCCGTTTTGGGCCCAAAGTACTTTTCGAAAATGTAGCGATCGTTTTGGATTGAACTCACCACTTCGTCGTGATATATGAGGGATTTCTGCCATTTTTCAAAAAATGAGCATTTGCATAGTCGAAAAGCTTGGATTGTCGGCATTTGAATAATTGAGCGTAACTTTTGCATACGGTGTCCCTTTTGGGCCCATAAGTACTTTTTGGAAATGTAGGGACCGTTTTGGATTGAACTCACCACTTTGCTGTGACCTAAGATGGATTTCGGCCATTTTTTGAACAAAGAGCACTTGCATATTTGGAACGCTTGGATTGTCGACGTTCGAAGAATTGAGCGTAACTTTTACACACGGTGTCCGTTTTGGGCCCATAAGTACTATTTGGAAATGGAGCGACCATTTTGGATAGAACTCACCACCTCGTCATGACGTATGAGGGATTTCGACCATTTTCGAAAGAACGAGCACTTGCATATTTCAATTGTCGACGTTCGAAGAATTGAGCGTAAGTTTTGCACACTGTGTCCGTTTTGGGCCCATAAGTACTTTTTGGAAATGTAGCGACCATTTTAGATTGAACACGTGTCTTAGTCGTGACGTATGAGGGATTTCAACTATTGTTCGAAGAATGAGCACTTGCATATTTGGATTGTCGACGTTCGAATAATTGAGCATAACTTTTGCACACGGTGTCCATTTTGGGCCCATAATTACTTTTCAAAAATGTAGGGACCGTTTTGGATTGAACTCACGGCTTCGTCGTGACATATGAGGGATTTTGGCCATTTTTGGAAAAAGGAGCACTTGCATATTTGGAACACTTGGATTGTCAGGGTTCGAAGAATTGAGCGTAACTTTTGCACATGGTGTCCGTTATGGGCCCATAAGTACTTTTTGAAAATGTAACGACCGTTTTGGGTTGAAATCCCAGCTTCACCATAACGTATGAGGGCTTGTGGCCATTTTTCGAAGAACGAGCACTCGCATATTTGGAACGCTTGGATTGTCAGCGTTCGAAGAATTGAGCGAAAATTTTGCACACGGTGTCCGTTTTGGGGCCAAAGTACTTTTCGAAAATGTAGCGACCATTTTGGATTTAACACATGGCTTCGTCGTGACATATGGGGATTTCGGCCATTTTTTGAAAAATGAGCACTTGCATATTTGGATTCTCGACGTCCGAAGAATTGAGCGTAACTTTTGCACACGGTGTCCATTTTGGGCCCATAAGTACTTTTCAAAAATGTAGGTACCGTTTTGGATTGAACTCACAGCTCCGTCGTGACATATGAGGGATTTTGGCCATTTTTGGAAAAACGAGCACTTGCATATTTGGAACTCTTGGATTGTCAGCATTTGAAGAATTGATCGTAACTTTTGAACACGGTGTCCATTATGGGCCCATACGTACTTTTCGAAAATGTAACGACTGTTTTGGGTTGAAATCCCAGCTTTACCATGATGTATGAGGGCTTGTGGCCATTTTTTGAAGAACGAGCACTTACATATTTGGAACGCTTGGATTGTCGGCATTCGAAGAATAGAGCGAAACTTTTGCACACGATGTCCGTTTTGGGACCATAAGTATTTTTCGAAAATGCAGCAACCGTTTTGGATTGAACTCACCGCTTCGTCATGACGTGTGAGGGATTTCAATCATTTTTCATAGAACGAGCAGTTGCATATTTGGAACGCTTGGATTGTCGGCGTTCAAAGAATTGAGCATAACTTTTTGCGCACGGTGTAAGTTTTGGGCCCATATGTACTTTTCGAAAATGTAACGACTGTTTTGGGTTGAAATCCCAGCTTCACCATGAAGTATGAGGGCTTGTGGCCATTTTTCGAAGAACGAGCACTTGCATATTTGGAACGCTTGGATTGTCGGCGTTCGAAGAATTGAGCGAAACTTTTGCACACGGTGTCCGTTTTGGGCCCAAAGTACTTTTCGAAAATGTAGCGACCATTTTGGATTGAACACATGGCTTCGTCGTGACATATGGGGATTTCGGCCAGTTTTTGAAAAATGAGCACTTGCATATTTGGATTCTCGACGTCCGAAGAATTGAGCGTAACTTTTGCACATGGTGTCCATTTTAGGCCCATAAGTACTTTTCGAAAATGTAGGGACCGTTTTGGATTGAACTCAAAGCTTCGTCGTGACATATGAGGGATTTTGGCCATTTTTGGAAAAACAAGCACTTGCATATTTGGAACTCTTGGATTGTCAGCGTTCGAAGAATTGAGCGTCACTTTTGCACACTGTGTCCATTATGGGCCCATACGTACTTTTCGGAAATGTAACGACCGTTTTGGGTTGAAATCCCAGCTTTACCATGACGTATGAGGGCTTGTGGCCATTTTTTGAAGAACAAGCACTTGCATATTTGGAACGCTTGGATTGTCGACGTTCGAAGAATAGAGATAACTTTTGTACACGGTGTCCGTTTTGGGCCCATAAGTATTTTTCAAAAATGTAGCGACCATTTTGGATTGAACTCACCGCTTCTTCATGACGTATGAGGGATTTCAATCATTTTTCAAAGAACAAGCAGTTGCATATTTGGAACGCTTGGATTGTCGGCGTTCGAAGAATTGAGCGTAACTTTTTGCGCACGGTGTACGTTTTGGGCCCATATGTACTTTTCGAAAATGTAGCGACCGTTTTGGATTGAACTCGCGACTTCGTCGTGACGTATGAGGGATTTCATACAACTTTCGAAGAATGAGCAATTGCATATTTGGAACGCTTGAAATGTCGGCGTTCGAAGAATTGAGCATAACTTTTGGAAACGGCGTCTATGTTGGGCCCATAAAGTACTTTCTGAAAATGTAACGACCATTTTTTATTGAACTCTCAACTTCATCGTGATGTATGAGGGACTTCGGCCATTTTTCAAAGAACGAGCACTTGTATATTTGGAACACTTGGATTGTCGACGTTCGAAGAATTGAGCGTAACTTTTGCACACGTCCGTTTTGGGCCTATAAGTACTTTTCGAAAATGTAGCGACCATTTTAGATTGAACTCACCACTTCGTTGTGATGTATGAGGGATTTCAACCATTTTTCGAAGAACGAGCAGTTGCATATTTGGAAAGCTTGGATTGTCGGTGTTCGAAGAATTGAGCATAAGTTTTGCATACGGTGTCCGTTTTGGATCCATAAGTACTTTTCAAAAATGTAGGGACCATTTTGGATTGAACTTACCGCTTCGCCATGATTTATGAGGGATTTCACTCATTTTTCGAAGAACAAGCACCTGCATATTTGGATTGTCGACGTTCGAAGAAATTGAGCGTAACTTTTGCACATAGTGTTCATTTTGTGGTCCGTAAGTACTTTTCGGAAATGTAGCTAATGTTTTAGATTGAACCATGGCTTCATCGTGACGTATGAGGGATTTTGGCTATTTTTTGAAGAACAAGCACTTGCATATTTGGAACGCTTGGGTTGTCAACGTTCGAAGAATTGAGCGTAACTTTTGCACACGGTGTCCATTTTGGCCCCATAAGTACTTTTCGAAAATATAGGGACCATTTTGGATTGAACTCATCGCTTCGTCATGATCTATGAGGGATTTCGACCATTTTTCGAAGAACGAGTACTTGCATATTCAGAAAACTTGGATTGTCGGCGTTCGAAGAATTGAGCGTAACTTTTGCACACGGTGTCTGTTTTGGGCCCATAAGTACTTTTCAAAAATGTAGCGACCGTTTTGGATTGAACTCACGGCTTCATCGTAACGTATGAGGGATTTCTGTCGATTTTCGAAGAACAAGCGCTTGCATATTTGGAACGCTTGGATTGTCGGCGTTCGAAGAATTGAGCATAACTTTTGAAACAGTGTCTATGTTGGGCCCATAAAATACTTTTTGAAAACGTAGTGACCGTTTTGGACTGAACTCACGGCTTCATCGTGACGTATGAGGGACTTCGGCCATTTTTTGAAGAACGAGCAATTGCATATTCGAAACACTTACATTGTCGACGTTCGAAGAATTGAGCGTAACTTTTGCACACGGTGTACGTTTTGGGCCCATAAGTACTTTTTGCAAATGTAATGACCATTTGGGATTGAACTCATCGCTTCGTTGTGATGTATGAGGGATTTCAATCATTTTTCGAAGAACGAGCTATTGCATATTTGGAATGCTCGTTCGAAGAATTGAGCATAAGTTTTGCATACGGTGTCCGTTTTGGGCCCATAAGTACTTTTCGAAAATGTAGCGACCATTTTGGATTGATCTCACTGCTTCATCATGATCTATGAGGGATTTCACCCATTTTTCAAAGAACGAGCACCTACATATTTGGATTGTCGACGTTCGAAGAAATTGAGCGTAACTTTTGCACACAGTGTCCGTTTTGGGCCCATAAGTACTTTTCGAAAAGGTCGCGACCGTTTTAGATTGAACCACGGCTTCGTCGTGACGTATGAGGAATTTTGGCCATTTTTCGAAGAACAAGCACTTGCATATTTGGAACGCTTGGATTGTCGGTGTTTGAAGAATTAAGCGTAACTTTTGCACACAGTGTCCGTTTTGGCCCCATAAGTACTTTTCGGAAATGTAGCGACCATTTTGAATTGAACTCACCACTTCGTCGTGACGTATGGGGGATTTTGGCCATTTTTCAAAGAAGGAGCATTTGCATATTTGGCAAGCTTGGATTGTTGGCGTTCGAAGAATTGAGTGTAACTTTTGCATACGGTGTCCGTTTTGGGCCTATAAGTACTTTTCGAAAATGTAGGAACCATTTTGGATTGAACTCACCACTTCGTCGTGACCTAAGAGGGATTTTGGCCATTTTTCGAAGACCGATCACTTGCATATTTAGAACGCTTTGATTGTTGGCGTTCGAAGAATTGAGAGTAACTTTTGCATACGGTGTCCGTTTTGGGCCCATAAGTACTTTTAGAAAAAATAGCGACTGTTTTGAATTGAACTCATCGCTTCGTCGTGATGTATGAGGGATTTTAGCCATTTTTCGAAGAACGAGCAGTTGTATATTTGGAACGTTTGAATTGTCGACGTTCGAAGAATTGACCGTAAGTTTTGTATACGGTGTCCGTTTTGGGCCCATAAGTACTTTTCAAAAATGTAGCGACCGTTTTGGATTGAACTCACCGCTTCACTGTGATCTATGAGGGATTTAACCCATTTTTCGAAGAACGAACACTTGCATATTTGGATTGTCGACGTTTGAAGAAATTGAGCGTAACTTTTGCACACAGTTTTCATTTTGGGTCCATAAGTACTTTTTGAAAATGTAGCGACCGATTTGGATTGAACTCATGGCTTCATCATGACATATGAGGGATTTCAGCAAATTTTCGAAGAATGAGCACTTGCATATTTGGAACACTTGGATTGTCGACGTTCGAAGAATTGAGCGTAACTTTTGCACACGGTGTCCGTTTTGGGCCCATAAGTACTTTTCGGAAATGTAGCAATTGTTTTGGATTGAACTCACGGCTTCATCGTGATGTATGAGGGATTTTAGCCAATTTTAGAAGAAAGAGCACTTGCATATTTGGAACACTTGGATTGTCGGGGTTCGAAGAATTGAGCGTAACTTTTGGAAACGGTGTTTATGTTAGGCCCATAAAGTACTTTTTGGAAATGTAGCTACCATTTTGGATTGAATTCACGGCTTTATTGTGACGTATAAAGGACTTCGGCCATTTTTCGAAGAACGAGCACCTGCATATTTGGAAGCAATGGATTGTCGGTGTTCGAAGAGTTGAGCGTAACTTTTGCACACAGTGTCTGTTTTGGGCCCATAAGTACATTTCGAAAATGTGACGACTGTTTTGGATTGAACTCACAACTTCATCATGACGTATGAGGGATTTCAACCATTTTTTGAAGAACGAGCAGTTGCATATTTAGAACGCTTGGATTGTCGGCGTTCGAAGAATTGAGCGTAAGTTTTGCATACGGTGTCCATTTTGTGCCCATAAATACTTTTCGAAAATGTAGGGACGATTTTGGATTGAACTCACCGCATGTCACACCCCCAAATTAATATTGATATCTATACACAACCTAGACATAGAATTTTACATATATATTTTTTTGAGTTTGTTAACTTCTAATCACTTGCGACACGATCATATAATATATCGAAACCCAAAATCGTATCGCCATAATCCAACATATATATTCAAAGCTTATAAACATGTCTACAGACCATTTCAAAAGTACACTATATAGGATTCCAAAATATAACCCTACAGATGGCAGCCTACAAAATAACCCTACAGGTCGTCATCCATGTACATCGAACTCTGGAATCCTGTAGGAGCTCCATAGCTAGCCATGCTCTCTATGTAGTTCCATGTTCACCTACAATGTAAGAACTACATAAGCCAATGCTTAGTAAGCAAAATCATGCATGTCCTGAACATGAGTAATAACAACATATGACACCATGCCATTTACTTTAAATATCACGATAAAAAAGTATCATAATTCAATATTCGTCAAAGTCGACTAGAAATCATTTCACTTGAAATCTTTCATTTCATTGGGCCCTTGACCCACCTACTATGCGGCGGATAGAGCTCTGCATAATATCAATATCAATAATCAAATGGCCAGTATGAAATCGACACCGACAAGTGGACCATCCTCTCGTGACCACTAGAGGCCCATCCCCTGATTACCCCTATGATCACCCAAGAAGTCTCCCACCCGGTAGCGCCAATAATCATAATATCACAAGGGCACAGTTGAGTGGTCCGCCCTCCCATGATCACCAAAGGCCCATCCCCTAGCTACCTTTGCAATCACCCAGAAAGTAACACCCACAATGCCAAACATATCACATAAGCATGCCTCACATGCCTCGGTGCCCTAGTAGTGGTCAATAAAACATTTATAATGAAACTCACTTTGAAATCATATTTTGCATGCAGGATTTTCAACCATGTTACATGTTGTGCATGCATATGAAAATACTCATAAATGACATATTTAATAAAAATCGATGTCAATAGGTTACGCAACCTCATACTCAATGATCGTAACCACCATATGATGTGCTATAAGCCTCTTATCAAAGCTATGTAGATATTTCAACATTACTATGTCACATATACTAGGTTCTTGCGTCGTAGTTGCAAATGGATTTTCACTTACCTTTCGCCTTTATGTGTGTAAGCTCCTATGGAGTGTGTGTCAATTTCCTTTTTCACTCAACATCAAAAAGTTGCCTGTATTATCATCTAATATTAAATACAATCCTCCATTTAATAATCTTAACACACACAATCCCAAAATACGTCCATTCACGCCAAAACAATTTAGACAAAATCATTAATTCAAGTTATCGATGGCATTACAAACTAATCCCATAAGTCTCGCTATCTCTCGAGTCCAATTATGAACGTCAATGTCAGTCAATTGTTTTCGACAACCTAGTATTCCTTAGGATATATTTTCTAGGCCCAAGAGTTCATTAGGGGACATCTAAATGTTGAAATCACATTAAATACCCAAATGGACAGAATCTGTTTTCTAGGTTTCCAACACCGTCCACTCATTTTTCAAATTCTTTTTCATGTCCTTACCTACATTTAACGGCTCCCAAAATTTTACCACACACCTATAACATATATGTGAAGATAATCAGATCATAACGTTGTGACAAATGAAGTGTTTGGAGCTTCAAAAACAGTCCATTTTCCACTACACAAAATCGGGCAGTTTTTCCCTTTGACTGTTTTCGGTTTCCATTTTATTATTATGATACCAACAGAATTCTAGGCCATTAAAATCATTTCTACACTCCCT
>NW_019234052.1:267914-280235 GCF_002742605.1 Olea europaea var. sylvestris
TGTTTCACCCTCTTTTCACTTGGAATCACTTAGGGATGAGTTACAGGTGTTAATATATTATCTAGGAGGTAAATGAGTGGTCTTTAAATAGTTGAAGTCTTGCATATTACTTAAGGATTAAGAATATCATGGGCTGCAGCCACCTCAAGCAATCAAGGTGAGTCACTAAGCAGGAGCTATCATCTTGGCTGCAATACTTGACTTTTCTACCATTATTTTTGTGTCCATTTATGATATTTAAGATATATATTCATCCTATATTAAGTCATTGGGGATTAGACACGAAACTTATGCCTTAAGGTTGAAGCAATTATATATTAAAGTGAAAAGCCCCCTAGCATGAGCTGTCCAAGTAGGAGGTGGCTTCTTGCAGCCAACTTTGACTTCTCCCTTGCACCACATGGAGCCATATGTGACTTAGAAGAGTTATAAATATCTTGTGTAAAGTTCTAAGGACTTATAGGACGTGTTGGAGGCTTAAGGTTGAAGGAATTAGAGGTTAAAGTGGCAAGTCGTCACATGTTAAGTAGGTGTTGTCTCCTTTGATTAAATTCTGATTTTACATCTATCCTTGCAGGTATAAATCAAGTGTCATTGGTTTATTTTTATGTGTTTACAATCTATTTCACTTGCATTAAGATCCCAAAGTATTTTATAGATCTAATTCCTCAACTGTTCATTTAATTTCTTACCCGATTCTCAACCGATTTCAACAATTCGCACCTCAATATTTATAATGTCATATAAGACATATATTATTACGTTGTGATAATGTCACTTCATCCCTCATGTCCCAAATATGTGAATTACCTATCTAGGGTTTAAGGTGACCTCGATTAGCCGAATGGAAAGCTTGAACCTTCGTTGATACAAATTTTCGGCCTTTCAAATATTACATTACTTACCAAGCCAATCTCCAACATTTAGTTAATCTAACTTTTTATCATAGCTCAATATAAAATTCACCACCTAGATCGAAGATTCGAAGGTTATCACCATGTAAAGATTTTAAAGCCTTGATGATCAAATGCATCGTTTTAAGAGAAAGCAATCAGGAAATTGATACAAATGACAATGTAATTAGCATGGAATGCATGAATCATATTGGCCAAATGTAGAACGTGAAGTTCGGGGTATTACACCGCATCACCGTGATCTACGAGGGTTTTTGTCCATTTTTCAAAGAATGAGCACTTTCATATTTGGATTGTCGACATTCGAAAAAATTGAGCGTAACTTTTGCATACGGTGTCCGTTTTGGGCCCATAAGTACTTTTGGAAAATGTAGGAACCATTTTGGATTGAACTCACTACTTCGCCGTGACCTAAGAGGGATTTTGGCCATTTTTCGAAGAACGATCACTTGCATATTTGGAACACTTGGATTGCCGGCGTTGGAAGAATTCAACGTAACTTTTGCACACGGTGTCCGTTTTGGGCCCATATGTACTTTTTGGAAATGTAGCGACCATTTTGGATTAAACTCACCACTTCGTCATGATGTATGAGGGATTTCAGCCATTTTCAAAAGAACGAGCACTTGCAGATTTGGATTGTCGGCGTTCGAACAATTGAGCGTAACTTTTGCACACTATGTCCGTTTTGGGCCCATAAGTACATTTTGGAAATGTAGCGACCGTTTGAGATTGAACTCACGGCTTCGTCATGACGTATGAGGGATTTCGGCTATTTTTCGAAGAATGAGCACTTGCATATTTGGATTGTCGACGTTCGAAGAATTGAGTGTAACTTTCGTACACAGTGTCCATTTTGGGCCCACAAGTACTTTTCAAAAATGTAGGGACCATTTTGGATTCAACTCACGGCTTCATCGTGACATATGAGGGATTTTGGCCATTTTTAGAAAAATGAGCACTTGCATATTTGTAACGCTTGGATTGTCGGCGTTCGAAGAATTGAGCGTAACTTTTGCACACGGTGTCCGTTATGGGCCCATAAGTACTTTTCGAAAATGTAACGACCGTTTTGGGTTGAAATCCCAACTTCACCATGACGTATGAGGGCTTGTGGCCATTTTTCGAAGAACGAGTACTTGCATATTTGGAACGCTTGGATTGTCGGCGTTCGAAGAATTGAGCGAAACTTTTGCACACGATCTCCGTTTTGGGCCCATAAGTATTTTTGAAAATGTAGGGACCGTTTTGGGTTGAACTCATCGCTTCACCCTGATCTATGAGGTATTTCAGCCATTTTTTGAAGAAAGAGCACTTGTATATTTGGAACGCTTGGATTGTCGGCGTTCGAAGAATTGCACGTAACTTTTACACACGGTGTCCATTTTGGGCCCATAAGTACTTTTCGAAAATGCAGAGACCATTTTAGATTGAACTCATGGCTTCATCGTGACGTTTGAGAGATTTCAGCCAATTTTTGAAGAACGAGCACTTGCATATTAGGAACTCTTGGATTGTCGGCTTTCGAAGAATTGAGCGTAACTTTTGGAAAAGGTGTCTATGTTGGGCCCATAAAATACTTTTTGAAAATGTAGCGACCATTTTGGATTCGTCACGGCTTCATCGTGATGTATGAGGGACTTCGGCCATTTTTCGAAGAACGAGCACTTGCATATTTGGAACACTTGGATTGTCGACGTTCGAAGAATTGAGTGTAACTTTTGCACACTGTGTCCGTTTTGGGCCCATAAGTACTTTTCACAAATGTAGCGATCGTTTTGAATTGAACTCATCGCTTCGTAGTGACGTATGAGGGATTTCAGCCATTTTACGAAGAACGAGCAGTTGTAAATTTGGAACGCTTGAATTGTCGACGTTCGAAGAATTAAGCGTAAGTTTTACATACGGTGTCCGTTTTGGGCCCATAAGTACTTTTCAAAAATGTAGTGACCGTTTTGGATTGAACTCACCGCTTCACTGTGATCTATGAGGGATTTAACCCATTTTTCGAAGAACGAGCACTTGCATATTTGGATTGTCGACGTTTGAAGAAATTGAGTGTAACTTTTGCACACAGTTTTCATTTTGGGTCCATAAGTACTTTTCGAAAATGTCGCGATCGTTTTAGATTGAACCATGGCTTTGTCGTGACGTATGAGGGATTTCGGCCATTTTTCGAAGAACAAGCACTTGCATATTTGGAACGCTTGGATTGTTGGCGTTCGAAGAATTAAGCGTAACTTTTGCACACGGTGCCCGTTTTGGCCCCCCATAAGTACTTTTCGGAAATGTAGCGACCGTTTTGAATTGAACTCACCAATTCGTCGTGACGTATGAGGGATTTTGGCCATTTTTTGAAGAATGAGCATTTACATATTTGGAAAGCTTGGATTGTCGGCGTTCGAAGAATTGAGCGTAACTTTTTCATACGGTGTCCGTTTTGGGCACATAAGTACTTTTCGGAAATGTAGGAACCGTTTTGGATTGAACTCACCACTTCGTCGTGACCTAAGAGTGATTTTGGCCATTTTTGGAAGAATGATCACTTGCATATTTGGAACGCTTAGATTGTCGGCGTTCGAAGAATTGAGAGTAACTTTTGCATATGGTGTCCGTTTTGGGCCCATAAGTACTTTCGAAAATATAGCGACCATTTATGATTGAACTCATCACTTCGTCATGACGTATGAGGGATTTCAGCCATTTTTCGAAGAACGAGCAGTTGCATATTTGGATTGCTTGAATTGTCGACGTTCGAAGAATTGAGAGTAACTTTTGGAAACGGTGTCTATGTTGGGCCCATAAAATACATTTTGAAAATGTAGCGACCGTTTTGGATTGAACTCACGGCTTCATCGTGACGTATGAGGGACTTCGGCCATTTTTCGAAGAACGAGCACTTGCATATTTGGAACACTTGGATTGACGGCGTTCAAAGAATTGAGCGTAAGTTTTGCATACGGTGTCCATTTTGGGTCCATAAGTACTTTTCGAAAATGTATGGACCGTTTTGGATTGAACTCACCGCTTCATTATGATCTATGAGGGATTTCGTCCATTTTTTGAAGAACATGCACTTGCATATTTAGATTGTCGACGTTTGAAGAATTGAGTGTAACTTTTGCGGACGATGTCCATTTTAGGCCCATAAGTACTTTTCGAAAATGTAGGGACCATTTTGGATTGAACTCTTGGCTTCGTTGTGACATATGAGGGATTTTGAGCATTTTTTGGAAAAATGAGCACTTGCATATTTGGAACGCTTGGATTGTCGGCGTTCGAAGAATTTAGCGTAATTTTTGTACACGGTGTCCGTTATGGGCCAATAAGTACTTTTCGAAAATGTAACGACCGTTTTGGCTTGAAATTCCAACTTCACCATGACGTATGAGGGCTTGTGGCCATTTTTCGAAGAACAAGCACTTGTATATTTGGAACGCTTGAATTGGCGGCGTTCGAAGAATTGAACAAAACTTTTACATACGGTGTCCGTTTTGGGCCCATAAGTACTTTTCAGAAATGTAACGACCATTTTGGATTGAACTCACCACTTCATCGTGACGTATGAGTGATTTTGGCCATTTTTTGAAGAACGAGCAGTTGCATATTTGGAACGCTTAGATTGTCAGCGTTCGAAGAATTGATCGTAAGTTTTGCATACGGTGTCCGTTTTGGGCCCATAAGTACTTTTCAGAAATGTAGGGACCATTTTGGATTCAACTCATCACTTCGCCATGATCTATGAGGGATTTCAGCCATTTTTTGAAGAATGAGCACTTGCATATTTAGAACGCTTGGATTGTCGACGTTCGAAGAATTGAGCGTAACTTTTGCACACGGTGTCCGTTTTGGGCCCATAAGTACTTTTCAAAAATGTAGCGACCAATTTCGATTGAACTCATGGCTTCATCGTGATGTATTAGGGGTTCAGCCAATTTTCAAAGAATGAGCACTTGCATATTTGGAACGCTTGGATTGTCGACGCTCGAAAAATTGAGCGTAACTTTTGCACACGGTGTCCGTTTTAGGCCCATAAGTACTTTTCGGAAATGTAGCGACCATTTTGGATTGAACTCATGGTTCATGGTGACGTATGAGGGATTTCATCCAATTTTAGAAGAATGAGTACTTGCATATTTGGAACGCTTGGATTGTCGGGGTTCGAAGAATTGAACGTAACTTTTGGAAACGGTGTCTATGTTGGGCCCATAAAGTACTTTTTGAAAATTTAGTGACAGTTTTGGATTGAACTCATGGCTTCGTCGTGATGTATGAGGGACTTCGGCCATTTTTCGAAGAATGAGCACTTGCATATTTGGAACCCATGGATTGTCAGCGTTTGAAGAATTGAGGGTAACTTTTGCACACAGTGTCCGTTTTGGGCCCATAAATACATTTCGAAAATGTAGCGACCATTTTGGATTGAACTCGCAACTTTATCGTGACGTATGAGGGATTTTAGCCATTTTTCGAAGAACGAGCAATTGCATATTTGGAACGCTTGGATTGTCGACGTTCGAAGAATTGAGCGTAAGTTTTGCATACGGTGTCCGTTTTGTGCCCATAAGTACTTTTCGAAAATGTAGGGACAGTTTTGGATTGAACTCACCATATCACCGTGATCTATGAGGGTTTTCATCCATTTTTCGAAGAACGAGCACTTGCATATTTGGATTGTCGACGTTCGAAGAAATTGAGCGTAACTTTTGCATACGTGTCCGTTTTGGGCCCATAAATACTTTTCAAAAATGCAGGAACCATTTTGGATTGAACTCACCACTTCGCCATGACGTAAGAGGGATTTTGGCCATTTTTCGAAGAATGATCACTTGGATATTTGGAATACTTGGATTGTCGACGTTTGAAGAATTGAGTGTAACTTTTGCACACGGTATCCGCTTTGGGCCCATAAGTACTTTTTGGAAATGTAGCGACCATTTTGGATTGAACTCACCACTTCGTCATGACGTATGAGGGATTTCAGCCATTTTCGGAAGAACGAGCACTTGCATATTTTGATTGTCGGCGTTCGAAGAATTGAGCGTAACTTTTGCACACTATGTCCGTTTTGGGCCCATAAGTACATTTCGAAAATGTAGCCACCGTTTGAGATTGAACTCACGGCTTCGTCATGACGTATGAGGGATTTCGACCGTTTTTTGAAGAACGAGCACTTGCATATTTGGATTGTCGACGTTCGAAGAATTGAGCATAACTTTTATACACGGTGTCCGTTTTGGGCCCACAAGTACTTTTCGAAAATGTAGGGACTGTTTTGGATTGAACTCACGGCTTCGTCGTGACATATGAGGGATTTTGGCCATTTTTAGACAAATGAGCACTTGTGTATTTGTAACGCTTGGATTGTCGACGTTCGAAGAATTGAGCGTAACTTTTCCACACGGTGTCCGTTATGGGCCCATAAGTACTTTTCGGAAATGTAACGATCATTTTTTATTGAAATCCCAGCTTCACCATGATGTATGAGGGCTTGTGGCCATTTTTTGAAGAACGAGCACTTGCATATTTCGAACCCTTGGATTGTCGGCGTTCGAAGAATTGAGCGAAACTTTTGCATACAGTGTCCATTTTGGGCCCATAAGTACTTTTCGAAAATGTATGGACCGTTTTGGATTGAACTCAGGGCTTTGTTGGGATGTATGAGGGATTTCCATCGTTTTTCAAAGAATGAGCACTTGCATATTTGGATTGTCGACGTTCGAAGAAATTGAGCACAACTTTTGCACACAGTGTCCAATTTGGTCCCATAAGTACTTTTCAGAAATGTAGGGACCGTTTTGGATTGTACTCATGGCTTCGTCGTGACCTAAGAGGGATTATGGCCATTTTTTGAAGAACGAACATTTGCATATTTGGAAAGCTTGGATTGTCGACGTTCGAGGAAGTGAGCGTAGCTTTTGTGCACGGTGTCCGTTTTCGGCCCATAAGTACTTTTTGGAAATGTAGCGACCATTTTGGATTGAACTCACCACTTCGTCGTGACGTATGAGGGATTTCGGCCATTTTAGGAAGAACGAGCACTAGCATATTTCGATTGTCGATGTTCGAAGAATTGAGCGTAACTTTTGCACACTGTGTCCATTTTGGGCCCATAAGTACTTTTCGAAAATGTAGCGACCATTTTGGATTGAAGTCAGGGCTTTGTCGTGATGTATGAGGGATTTTGACCATTTTTTGAAGAACGAGCACTTGCATATTAGGATTGTCGACGTTCGAAGAATTGAACGTAACTTTGCACATGGTGTCCAATTTGGGTCCATAACTACTTTTCGGAAATGTAGGGAACGTTTTGGATTGAACTCATGGCTTTGTCCTGACATATGAGGGATTTTGGCCATTTTCGGAAAAATGAGCACTTGTATATTTGGAACGCTTGGATTGTCGACGTTCGAAGAATTGAGCGTAACTTTTGCACGCGGTGTCTGTTATGGGCCCATAAGTACTTTTCGGAAATGTAACGACCGTTTGGGTTGAAATCCCAGCTTCACCATGACGTATGAGGGCTTGTAACCATTTTTTGAAGAACTAGCACCTGCATATTTGGAACGCTTGGATTGTCGGCGTTCGAGGAATTGAGAGTAACTTTTGGACACGGTGTCCGTTTTGGGCCCATAAGTAGTTTTCGAAAATGTAGCGACCATTTTTGATTGAACTCACTACTTCGTCGTGATGTATGAAGGATTTTGGCCTTTTTCGAAGAACGAGCACTTGCATATTTGGAACGCTTGGATTGTCAGCGTTCGAAGAATTGAGAATAATTTTTGTAAATGGTGTCTATTTTTTGCTCATAAAGTACTTTTCAGAAATGTAGCAACCATTTTAGATTGAACTCATGGGTTCGTCGTGATGTATGAGGGATTTTGACCATTTTTCGAAGAAAGAGCACTTGCATATTTGGATTGTCAACGTTCGAAGAATTTTACACATGGTGTCCATTTTGGGCCCATAAGTACTTTTTGAAAATGTAGCGATCGTTTTGAATTGAACTCACGGCTTCGTCACGACGTATGAGGGGTTTCAACTATTTTTCGAAGAACGAGCACTTGCATATTTGGATTATCGACGTTCGAAGTATTGAGCGTAACTTTTGCACACGCTGTCCGTTTTGGGCCCATAAGTACTTTTTCGAAAATGTAGCAATCATTTTGGATTAAACTCACCGCTTCGTCGTGACGTATGAGGAATTTCGGTCATTTTTCGAAGAACAGGTACTTGCATATTTGGAATGCTTGGATTGTCGGCGTTCGAAGAATTGAGCGTAACTTTTGCAAATGGTGTCCGTTTTGGACCATATGTACTTTTCGAAAATGTAGTGACCATTCTGGATTGAACTCACTGCTTCACCATGACGAATGAGGGATTTTGACCATTTCTCAAAGAATGAGCACTTGCATATTTGGAACGCTTGGATTGTCGGCGCCCCAAGAATTGAGCGTAACGTTTACACACGGTGTCCGTTTTGGGCCCATAAGTACTTTTCGAAAATGTGACGACCATTTTGGATTAAACTCACTGCTTCGTCATGACGTATGAGGGATTTCGGCCATTTTTTGAAGAATGAGCACTTGCATATTTGTATTATCAACGTTCGAAGAATTGAGTGTAACTTTTGCAGACGTATCCCTTTTGGGGCCATAAGTACTTTTCGAAAATGTAGCGACCGTTTTGGATTCAACACATGGCTTCATCGTGACGTATGAGGGATTTTGACCATTTTTTGAAGAAAGAACATTTGCATATTTGGATTGTCGACGTTCGAAGAATTTTGCACACGGTGTCCGTTTTGGCCCCATATGTACTTTTCGGAAATGTAGCGGCCATTTTGGATTGAACTCACAGGTTTGTCGTGATGTATGAGGGATTTCGACCATTTTTCGAAGAAAAAACACTTGCATATTTGGATTGTCGGCGTTCGAAGAATTTTGCACACGGTGTTCGTTTTGGGCCCATAAGTACTTTTCAAAAATGTAGCGGCCGTTTTGGATTGAACACATGGCTTCATCATGACGTATGAGGGATTTTGGCCATTTTTTGAGGAATGAGCACTTGCATATTTGGATTGTCGCTGTTCGAAAAATTGAGCGTCACTTTTGCACACGGTGCCTGTATTGGGCCCATAAGTACTTTTCGAAAATGTAGCGACCATTTTGGATTGAACTCATCGCTTCGTCATGACTTACGAGGGATTTCGGTCATTTTTCGAAGAATGAGCACTTGCATATTTGGAACGCATGGATTGTCGACGTTCGAAGAATTAAACGTAACTTTTGCACACGATGTCCGTTTTGGGCTCATAATTACTTTTTGAAAATGTAGCAACCATTTTGGATTGAACTCACGGCTTCATCATGATGTATGAGGGATTTCGACCATTTTCAAAAGAACGAGCACTTGCATATTTTGATTGTCGACGTTCGAAGAATGGAGCGTAGCTTTTGTACATAGTGTCCATTTTGGGCCCATATGTACTTTTCGAAAATGTAGCGACCATTTTAGATTGAACTCACGGCTTCGTCATGACGAGTGAGGGATTTTGACCATTTTTCGGACGAACGAGCACTTGCATGTTTGGATTGTTGACGTTCGAAGAATTGAGCGTAGCTTTTGTACACAGTGTCCGTTTTGGGCTCATAAGTACTCTTCGGAAATGTAGCGACCACTTTAGATTGAACTCAGGGCTTCGTCATGACGTATGAGGGATTTTGGCCATTTTTCGAAGAACGAGCACTTGCATATTTGGATTGTCGACGTTCGAAGAATTGAGGAACTTTTGCACACGGTGTCCATTTTGAGCCCATAAGTACTTTTCGAAAATGTAGCGGCCGTTTTGGATTGAACTCATGGCTTCATCGTGACGTATGAGGGATTTCGGCCATTTTTTGAGGAATGAGCACTTGCATATTTGGATTGTCGCCGTTCGAAGAATTGAGCTTAACTTTTACACACAGTGTCCATTTTGGGCCCATAACAACTTTTCACAAATGTAGCGACCATTTCAGATTGAACTCACGGCTTCTTTGTGACGTATGAGGGATTTCAACCGTTTTTCGAAGAACGAGCACTTGTATATTTGGATTGTCGACGTTCGAAGAATTAAGTGTAACTTTTACACACGGTGTCCATTTTTTGGCCCATAAGTACTTTCCGAAAATGTAGCGACCATTTTGGATTGAACGCACGGCTTCATCGAGACGTATGAGGGATTTCGACCGTTTTTCGAAGAACGAGCACTTGAATATTTGGAACGCTTGGATTGTCTGCGTTCGAAGAATTGTACGTAACTTTTGCACACGGTGTCCGATATGGGCTCATAAGTACTTTTAGGAAATGTAGCGACCATTTTAGGTTGAACTCCCAGCTTCCTCATGACGTATGAGGGATTGTGGCCATTTTTTGAAGAACGAGCACTTGTATATTTGGAACGCTTGGATTGTCGACGTTCGAGGAATTGAGCGTAACTTTTGCACACGATATCTGTTTTGGGACCATAAGTACTTTTCGAAAATGTATCGATCATTTTGGATTGAACTCACTGCTTCATCGTGATTTATGAGGGATTTCGGCCATTTTTTGAAGAACGAGCACTTGCATATTTGGAATGCTTGGATTGTCGACGTTCGAAGAATTGAGCGTAACTATTGCAAACGGTGTCTGTTTTTGGCCCATAAAGTACTTTTCAGAAATGTAGCGACCGTTTTGGATTGAACTCATGGCTTAGTCGTGATATATGAGGGGTCTCGACCAATTTTCGAAGAAAGAGCACTTGCATATTTGGATTGTTGACGTTCGAAGAATTTTGTACACGATGTCCGTTTGGGGCCCATAATTACTTTTAGGAAATGTAGGGACCGTTTTGGATTGAACTCACGACTTCGTCACGACGTATGAGGGATTTCAACTATTTTTCGATGAAAGAGCACTTGTATATTTGGATTGTCAGTGTTCGAAGTATTGAGCATAACTTTTGCACACAGTGTCCGTTTTGGGCCCATAAGTACTTTTCGGAAATGTAGTGACCATTTTGGATTGAACTCGCCACTTCGATGTAACGTATGAGTGATTTCGATCATTTTTTGAAGAACGAGCACTTGCATATTTGGAATGCTTGGATTGTCGGCGTTCGAAGAATTGAGCGTAACTTTTGCAAACTGTGTCCGTTTTGGACCTATGAGTACTTTTCGAAAATGTAGTGACCGCCTTTGATTGAACACACCGCTTCACCGTGCCAAATGAGGGATTTTGACTGTTTTTCGAAGAATGAGTACTTGCATATTTGGAACGCTTGGACTGTCGGCGTTCGAAGAATTGAGCGTAACTTTTGCACACGGAGTCCATTTTGGGCCCAAAACTACTTTTCGAAAATGTGGAGACCGTTTTGGATTGAACTCACTGCTTCGTCGTGACGTATGAGGGATTTTGGCCATTTTTCAAAGAACGAGCACTTGCATATTTGGATTGTCGGCGTTCGAAGAACTGAGCGTAACTTTTGCACACCGTGTTCGTTTTGGGCCGGTAAGTACGTTTCGAAAATTTAACGACCATTTTCGATTGAACTCACAGCTTCATTATGACGAATGAGGGATTTTGGCCATTTTTTGAAGAACGAGCACTTGCATATTTGGAAATCTTGGATTGTCGGCGTTCGAAGAATTGAGCGTAACTTTTGCACACGATGTCCATTTTTGGTCCATAAGTACTTCTCGAAAATGTAGGGACCATTTTAGATTGAACTCACGACTTTGTCATGGTGTATTAGGGATTTTGGCCTTTTTCGAAAGAACGACCACTTGCATATTTGGGTTTTCGCCGTTCGAAGAATTGAGGGTAACCTTTACACACTGTGTCCATTTTGGACCCATAAGTACTTTTCGAAAATGTAGCGACCATTTTAGAATGAACTCACGGCTTCGTCATGACGTATGAGGGATTTCGGCCATTTTTCGAAGAACGAGCACTTGCATATTTGGAACGCTTGGATTGTCGGCGTTCGAAGAATTGAGCATAACTTTTGCACACGATGTCCGTTTTGTGTAATACCCCGAACTTCACGTTTACATTTGGCCAATATGATTCATGCATTTCATGCTAAGTACATTGTCATTTGTATCAATTTCCTGATTGCCTTCTCTTAAAATGATGCATTTGATCATCAAGGCTTTAAAATCTTTACATGATGATAACCTTCGACTCTTCGATTTAGGTGGTGAATTTTATATTGAGCTATGACAGAAAGTTAGATTAACTAAATGTTGGAGATTGGCTTGGTAAGTAATGTAATATTTGAAAGGCCGAAAATTTGTATCAACGAAGGTTCAAGCTTTCCATTCGGCTAATCGAGGTCACCTTAAACCCTAGATAGGTAATTCACATATTTGGGACATGAGGA